>NC_030388.2:6976593-7265420 GCF_001625215.2 Daucus carota subsp. sativus
GAGTATTGGACTCACTGATGAAGCATTGTCAACATACAATCCTCGTATACTGAAATATCTGGAAGCTCAAGTCAGGGAGAAGTGCTCAAGGACTAGCAAGGGAAGACTAACTGCTGAATTGCTATATGCTTATCGTCTGAACTTTGCTGCTCTGAGAGACTTAGACTTGTCAGCCATCAATCGTCAACCACCATATCCACTGCCTCCACTCAACCCTGAAATTCCTGAAAATCCAAATGCACCTGTTGTCACTTACAATCCTACATCTGTAATATTCAAGAAGAAGAAAGACTCTGAAGTCACTGCTATACCACTCATAGAGATTGGAAAACTCAATTCCAAAAGAATCACTCGTGCAGTTGCAGCTGTTAAGTGGTCAGTAGTAAAAGAAGACAAGAGTGTGCTCAAAGATTTGATTGATCTTCTGGAAATAAGAAAAGCTGTAGAGACTGTCCACAACACTTCTAGGGTTCGTGCTCATCCATCAAGGATCATTATGAAAATTGAAGGAATGGAGATGAATGTCACTTTTAAGAAGTTGAAGAAGATGGTTCACCTGCAAACTTTAGAGAAGATGAAGAAAAATCTAGAGCAACCTCCACCTGAGAATACACTGGAGCAAGTGGCACTAAGTACCATTACAGCAAGGATTGAAGAGATTGAAAACAAGCTTACTCAGAAGAGAGTAGAGGAAGCTGCAAAGAGGAAAGCTGAGCAGAAGCTGATTAATGCAAGAGCCAAGAAACCAAGGAGAGATTAGTTCAGGCTAGAGGAACAATGGCTGCTTGTATTTACTTTTGATTTCTGGAAAATGTAAGATATAATCCAGACTGTACTTAGCATTATTTCCTGTTTAAAATAGTATGCTTTTTCATTGTGTCAGTTGAGTTATCCTCTTAAAGGATTTGCTTGTCGAACTCTAACAATCAAATAGGGGGAGATTGTAAAGCATAATGTAACGTAAATATAATTACGATAACTCAACACAACAAAAGACAGGAAACAATACGTAAGTATATTACAGGAATCTACAGGTTGGAGATTCGATACAAACAGACAAAGACAATCAAGATATCTGAGACGAGCATCCGTCCACTGAAAGAAGTTCATTAATATGTTCAAGCCTCAGTGAAGAATAAAGTTCAATGTGTCTGCTATCAAGATTGCCTGAAGATCAAGTATCAAAGACCAGAAGACTCCAGTATATTTAATTTGATTATTTATAATCAAATTTATCGAAGCAACATCTAACCCGGAATGACTGATCAAGTATATTATCAAGTAAAGGATTCAAAGAATTGTTTCAGTTCGAGTCGTTCGTGAACCAGACCAGTGCACAGGACGTCAGGACGTACGAAAGAATTCAGTGGATTCGATCAACAGATTAATTGATCAAGTCAATCGAGCTACTCCAGAATATGCTGGCAAAGAACTCATTATCATATATACATATATATATTAATTGTGAATTACCTGAATTTAAATAATTCAAGTAATTAAATAAACAATTATTAATATATATATATATATATATAATGGTGCTAAAAGGAGAGTACTTGTAAATCTGTCTAAGTGCTTAAATCAACACAGGGGAACACAAGGAGTACATGGTGCAAACTTTGACTAACAAAGGTCAAAGCTTGCGCTACTGATACACTTAGCACTGGGAGATTGTTCTTGCGCCAAGTTTGACTGAAGTCAACACTTGCGCTTGATGTCTCCCTTGGATTATTTCTCTAAGTCGTTACAGTGAAGACAGTTGAAGTATGGAGCGCAACCTTTGACTTGGTCAAAGGTTGCGACTCCAAATTTGGTTCTAAGCGCAAGTTTCTGAAGTTCTGAAATTTCTCTAAGTGGAAGACATACTGGACACAGTGGTGGCGCAGGGTTTGACCAGGGTCAACTAGCGCAACATTTGACCGAGCACTTGGCGCCAACTGTGACTTTCTACTTAGAATTATTTTAAGTGAATCTCATTATACACCACTACTCTGTATGGCGCCATGTTTGACCTCCCACAGGCGCAAGGTTTGACCACAACATAATTGGCGTAACTTTGGTATTCACTTGGAGTTAGTTTTATTTTTATAAAACGAATCCGTCCAGGACGAACTCAAGTCGTCCAGGACGAACTCGTTAACCATGGTTAGTTGTTGGAAAGCCTATAAATAGAGCTTAGTGTTTTCATTTGAAAAAAACTACACACTTTGTAAGTGCACACACTATACACGTTCTCGAGAGTTAAATTAGAAGATCGTATTTATCGAGAGTTTGTAATAGAGTGATTGTAGTCTCTGCAGCCGACACTTGTGTTGGAATTTGTAGCACCCGAGGATTATATCTAATATAAGAATATTCCCCGACTTGCTGGAGTTATTTATTTACGATTGATTTAACATGGACTGAAACAAGATTATCCGCAATTAAATTAAATCGAAGAAATTGGTACGACGTATTCAACCCCCCCCCCCTTCTACGTCTGATTGGACCTAACAAGTCGCATGTTTAAATTAGTGTCATAGAGATAGTATTACATTATGCACAATTAAATCATGTAGTTTAACCATAAAAATGATTGATAGACATCAGTAATTAAGCTAAAAAACGATGATAAAAGTCACATACACATTAGTTTTTGGCCGTTGTCTTTGTATAGGACCTTTAACATCGCCGACCTAGACATCGGAGGCTAATGCACAAAGACATGGGCCAAAAACCGATGTCTATTAACTAAATTCTAGTAGTGTTTCCCAATTAGTCAAAGAACTTCAGGGAACTATTACTACAAATTAAGAAGAGCTCTCCAGGTGTTTGTCATCGGTTTCACTGTACCTATTTTTTATATAATTAAGCACACTCATACACTCATATAAATAGAACGCGGGGATATCACGTGACCTATAAATCATTGGTCAATTCATTATACTTGTTATAGCTAGAAATGATTAAATCATGCTCCCTTTAATATTTGTTCTCCACAGATACAAGAATATGTAGAGGCTGGAACATTGTGTAACTTCTGCGCACAACTGGGAGCCTTTTGATGCTTGATGAGATTAATCCACGCACTATATCTATTAAGTGATCCATTATCTATTAAGTGATCCATATGTTGAGTGTTGTTGATTACATACCGGGTCATTAAATTTGTTTGTAGGGGGCTGGGATTTTTATGCTTATAACCTATGATCTTTTAATTAATCCCATACATCATTTCGTGTTTATATGTGTTGCCAACTAAAAGTTGAATACTTTATTGGCCTACTATGAATAACATATTTTGCTAAATATGAAATTTGTTTGTAGTGTCATTTGTAAGTGCAATTTAGTATTTGTTTTTATCAAACAAATTTAATGACCAAAAATATTGGTATTTATCTATTAGCATAGCTTTTAATTTTATTTCCTTTTAAAATTTCTTTGGATTGGGTACTAAATATATGTAAAGAGGCTTGTGTGCTATTATTACACCACCGCATGTGAGAGTGTATTTGAACATATTTCATTTTATTTTCCGAAAAATGTCAATATTCCCGAAAACATTGGCTAAAGGGGGAAATAGATTTGAGAGATAAAATTAATTTAAGTAATATACTTTTTGAAAATTATTTTTTAGGGTTCCACTGGAGAAACTAAAATGATAAATTTCTTGAGTTCCGTAAAATGTGTATCAATATTTTTATTCATGAATATCAAATAATCTTTATTATTTCAAAAAAGTGGGGACATATATAGTTTATTTGTAGAAAATTTGAACATCAATATGTTATTAATATAGATATATAAGTATACTACACATTTGGATTTGAATATATGGAAATTTTAGCATAAATTATACCTATTCAAATAGTTTGTTTGAATAAAATATATAAAGCATAAAAATTGTAAAATTAAATATGCGACACACAATAAATAGCAAAATAATAGAATGAAGAAAAATTGTTGTTCACCGGAGAGGACTGGATTAAGAGATTAAACAAGATGTCAGGAGATTGCCAATCAAATTTTAAAGCATGGAGTGGACGAGGATATCAGATTCGGACAGATGACAATGCACGAACCCATGGTGCAGGACGTGATAGGAGTTTTGTAAGGTGTTTCAACTGCAACCAGTTATGAAACATAAGGAGAGACTGGTCGCGAAAGGGTATGTTCAAAAACAAGGTATAGATTCTGAGGTGGTTTTTGCACCAGTTACACCGATCGAAACAATGAGACTATTATTGGCTTTAGAAGCAAAAAATAGCTGGGGGGTTCATCACCTTGCTTGAATGGTGATCTTCAGGAAGATGTATACGTAACGCAACCAGAAGGATTTGTCGAACAAGGAAAGGAGCATCTAGTGTACAAGCTAATAAAGGCTTTGTCTGGACTTCGTGAAGCACCACAAGCCTGGTATGCAAAATTAAGCAACTGTTTAGAAAGCCCGGGTTTCACAAAATGTCCGTACGAGCATGCATCACTAGGCCATAAGTGGCCTCATGCAATGGTTATTGGAAAGTGTTACAAAGGTAAGAAATTTTTATGATATTGTAACACTGCTGATTTGTTGTTACAATAGCTATAAAGCTAGTGTTGTACTGGAGTGACGGTGTTGCACAACATGTAAAACTAGCACCGCGGTTACAATAGTTAATTTTTCATTTTTCAAATTGATAAAGTGAATATATTTTTATAAACTAGAATCAGAATTATATTTTTTATTATTTATAACTATAAAATGTCTTATAAATATTACAAAAAAATTTCAAAATTTATTATCTTTCCTTTCAGAAATAATTAGTATTATATTTAAATAAAATAACACATTCAATATCTAAAAAATTGTAAAAAAAAGTTTTATAAAAAAATTAAAAAGAAAATAATGCACAGTTATCGAGGTTAAATGTTTCCCTCTAAACTAAAACACTCAGTATTATTTCCCCCCTTAACCAAAAACACTCCCGATCGACCTCACCCACTCTGGTCTCCAAACACCACGACCTCACATCACCCACTCTCCTATCCCGTCTCTCTTCACCCTCACTATTCAATCTCCCTCTCTAGTCTTTCACTCTCACCCGGTCTCTCCCTCAATAGCTCCCATTAGGGTTCAAACATTAGCTCTCCCTCACTAGCTTCATATATTGTCTCCGAATGGTAATTGAATACACAAGCACACACAATTTCTCCAATTAGGGTTACTAACTTTCGAATTTTCTCAATTTATAGGCTGGTTAGGGTTTCATAAATCGGGGCTTTTGTTTATAAGGTAAATACACACATTAATGGGGGCTTTTCACTCTTTTACTTTCTATAAACTGTTGTATCTAAGCTCTTTTACTTTTTATTTCAGGCCATTTAAAGTTGTTGAGTTTTAAAGCGGTTTTAAGGTATTTTCTATGTAATTTTATGGGTATATGTTTGATTTTATGTGAGATTTATTTTTGTGTGTTATTTAGTTATTTGGATGTATTTTCATGTATGCTGTATATGAATCTGATTTTTTTTTTTGTGTTATTTAGTTTTTTGAATGACTCTTTATGTTTATGTATTTGATTTTTTGGGTTTTGTTTTAAATTGTTGAGGAGCTTAAAATCTGATTTTAAATTTTTTTGTTAAATGTTGAGGAGATTTTATACGGGTGTGGTGGGGTACAGATACAGGGTAGTAGAAAAGTGATTATATAAAGTTCCATGAAGTTGAGTTTCATAATGTGATTTTATGGGTCTGGTGGGGTACAGATACATGGTATTAATATGAGTTTCCTTTTGTTTTTAGCTTTGTACTTTCATGTTTTATAAACTTGGATTCCAGATTGTCTTGTGTTTGATTAGTAACTATCTTTCAGGCGATTTAAAGCTATTGAGGATCTAAGTTGTTGAGGTTTGAAGTGATTAAAGTCGAGTAAAGTTTAAAGCCATTGAAAATTGAATTGAAGGTACTTTTTCGAATTTTATGTGTATTTGTTTGATTTTATGCATAGGTTTGAAATTCTGGTGATGTATATGCTTGCATGATTGATTTTATATGTTGTTGATTTCTTTTTGATATATTTTTATATATGTACAGGAAACATCTACATGTGATGGGGTGATATCTTCTCTGGCTTGTAAATTTCCCCTTATAAATTATACTTTGTTGTTGACATGGAGGTGTGGCTTGTTTTGCTTACTATAATTGTAATTGAGAGTATATATTATGTGTTGTTGATATTTTTTGTGAATCTATTTTTCAAGTATGTATTACTTTCAGCTTCGTGGCAGGATAATATGTCATTTTGTATGCTAATAACTTTGGTTGTTTTGTTAATTAAGCTCGTGAAGTGTGATACATTGTTAATTGGCGTTTTTCTCCGTTTGATAGACGTGTAGACTTTAGACTATTCTGGTGATGTATAGCATGTTTCTAGCTACTTATTATCCCTCTAGTTCTATTAGTATAAATTAAAACCTCTTATACTATTTTCTTAAAAACAGTACCTTACTTTTGTACAAGTTCAGATAAAAACATAAAATTCAAGGCGTAAAATACCAAGTAACTAAGTACGAATGTCAATTAGTGTAAGTGTTTATAAATAATATATAAGTATGGTATTAATTTTAGCTTTATAGGTGCATTCTTCGAATCTCTGAGGACCTAGGTTCACGATGGAACATGTTAATGATTATAACTGGATAGGACTTCCAAGATACAGTAGCGAATATAAAGAAGGGATAAAAGCATTTGTGGAAAAGGCATTTCCTCTTTTTGCCATAGGTAATGAAATGAAATGCCCCTGCAGAGATTGTGATGATCGTAAGCGGAATCATCAAGATGTAATTTATGGTCATCTCATCTGCGGAGGACCTTTCCTGTCACAAGTGCAATTGATTTGTAAGGTTTCAGAAGTCAAAGTAGGAAATAGTACTGAATCTAAGGACTGTGAAGCGGGGGCTGGTTTCGGGGATAACTTACACCACCGATCATGGTGAGCAACAACGAATTGCTCAGAGAGTTGCATTATCTAAGGAGACAATCCTGAGACTGTCAAGAACTCAAAGATCGAGCAGGGCAAACCAAGTCTTCCTTACCAAGAACACGTCGTTCTAGGAAGCAACCTCTTGAAGAAGGAAGTTTGTTAAGCTGTCATGACGGGAAAGGACACGTAATTACTCCGCATTACTTGTTTGCCTCTGACGGTCAGATTACGGTTAGAGGAGATGATAGGCGATTGAAAAATACCAGGGACAGCAGAAGGCCTCCTCATTAAGAAGATAGGCCACCATTGATACTCACCGGAAGATCCACAAAAATGATGGACTCCTTGGCGGATCGACTCGAGGGCAGAGTTAGCAAGGCATATCTACTCACCATAATTAGAGAACTAGATGATAGGCCCGAGGAGGTTAGAACTACATCAAGAACCGCGCCCACATGGCGAGGCGACTATCAGATAGGGCCACCACATGGTCAAGATCCAAGAAGCTATGAAAAATCGACGGGCCGAGATTCTCTGGGCTTCGGTGGCAGGACTGATCGGGACCCTGAACACAACTCGACAACAGGTTCCACTTTCTTCCCATCTTATATGTTAATGTGGTTAAAATTTCATACTCTGTTTCGGTCACCTATGTTAATGTTGGTTATTGTTATGATGAATTATTTTAATAGATATTTTTCCATGGATACTAAAACCCTGTTCAAAACAAAGTGATTATGACATATTGCCTATAATATTTTTTTACTGGAGTTTGGTTTGATTTAAGCAATGTCATTATTTTAAGAAAATAAATATAACCCCAGCTTTTAATCATTTCTCATCAACTCTACAAAGAAAATATGGGGAAGACAAATGGATATTTGTTCCTAAAAGTGTAAGTATATATACATACATAAAGTTTGTATTTTATTTTACCTTTTTGACCTTTATAGATCATTTTATATGTTGTATTGTTGTGTGCATATACATGCCTGTGTTATTCAACTATTTGATGAATACTATAGGTTTGAAGGGACCCAAAAAGAGTTGTAGGCTTAGGTGGGTTAACCACCTTGTATCCAGAAGCAATACCTGTGTGTCCGTATATTTGAAATCTTGTGTGATTGTGATTACACGAAAACCTTTGGAAGACTCTTTGCTAGTATTAGTTGAGCAACATGGGAGTCGGGGGATAAGGACCCTGTCTAAAACCGGTTGTATATATTAATAAACGGCTTAAGAGATTAATCTTTTTGATTCATCTCAAGGTGAGATGCTTTAAGGCATATTTTGTTTTTTTGAGGTCATACGGTGGTAGTCTCTCTTGGTGCAAACTTTACTCCTCATATATTGACGTGGATGGTGTAGTATCACTTGCATTCTTAATTACGACCATTGTATCTAGTATTTCACCTTTAAATATTCAATCTATGCTTGATTTCAGAATGTCTCACTAAATTTAATGTCAATCTCGAAAAGAGAGGCTAGGATGGTATGTGTACTTTCTAGAAGTGGTATGGTGTCTTTTGTAACGTCATAAGTTCCATTGCATGTTAATTATAATGAGATTCATGAAGTGCCACATCTTAAATTTATAATTATTTTTTGTATAAAGTACAACTACAATAGAATATAGACCATATATTTTTAAGGAGACATGATGAACTTTAGATGAAAATCTGGTAACGACAAATTGTTTTGATGAATTTACATTTGTAATATTATGATATTAGCTGCGGCATTTTGAGATACTTTATTTGTCAGCATTCTTTATTCCTAACGAATATGGTGGAACAAGCATAGGTGGTGTAGGTCTAGATGGACGTGTCATAGGTGTAACTATAGGTCATTTATGGTTTATGTCCATAAAAAAAACCCTATTTTTTGAAACCTAAACTTTAAAGAAATCTTATTAGTCTGATTTTTACCGATGGACTTGAAGTAGATTTTTTAAAAGGTTAGGTTTCAAAAATTTGGTGTTATTTTATTTTAGAGATCTAAACAATAAACGATCAATAATTCACGGATGAATTAATTAAGTTTTTCTAAAATATTGACAAACTCCTTTTGCAAAAGCTGTATTCAAAGTGACACCCATTACACCTCCATCTCAATCTGCCAACGAGACACTCACGTCACCAACTATGCTTTTTGTTCCATAATATTCAGTAGGAATGAAGAATCCACATAAAGAAAGTATCTCAAAACGCTCGTATATCGCTATACTAACAGCTTTGATAACTCAAATAAATAAAAAAATACGAATAATGTCACAATTCTCGGAAATATCATTATACAGACGAATTTCTCGAACATATTACTATAACTGACAACTAGTACTGTCGTGGATATTAACTCTTATGTTGATATTATTCAGGATGGAAAAGGTTGTATCCTTTTCGATGGACGAAAATACAATGAAAATGAAGAAGAAGATGGTGGCGGAACTGTCAGAAAAGATATCGTTTTCGATTGATGAAAATACAATGAAAGGGAGGAAGAAGACGGTGGCGGAACTGCCAGAAGAGATAATCTGCAAAAAAATATTGATGCGTCTTCCGATTAAATATGTGGTACGTTTTAAAACCGTTTCTAAATATTGGCAATCTCTGCTCTCAGCACCCAAATTCGTGAAACAACACCTAATTCGTAGTGCAACTCAAAATCCTAATGGTCATGACTATATGATAGCTAAGACGTACTACACAATCTACATGCTTTCTCGCTACAAAGAAACATATTTACTCCCTGCAAGTAACTATCAATTAATTGGTTCAATAATGGCTTAGTTTTTCTTGGCAATGGTCGAAAGTTAGCCTCATGGAACCTGACTATTCATCAGTATAAGGAATTCACACCTCCACCAAGTCGTGACTATAATTTTGGTTATAATACGGGACTCGGTTATGATGCTGCAAATAATAATTACAAGGTTGTAGTTCTGTCGGCTGATCTGAGGTCTGCCAGTATATACGAGTCTCGTTCGGATTCCTGGATTGACATAATTGTTGCTCATAACACGTTCTATAAGAATGCACTTGAGAAATGGACTCCAACTATTATTGTAAAGGATTGTCCTTACTGGACATGTTCTA
This sequence comes from Daucus carota subsp. sativus, assembly GCF_001625215.2. Classification (NCBI taxonomy): domain Eukaryota; kingdom Viridiplantae; phylum Streptophyta; class Magnoliopsida; order Apiales; family Apiaceae; genus Daucus; species Daucus carota. The sequence continues at coordinate 6,986,629 of NC_030388.2, forward strand.
GACTGTCGAGAGATGAGATGTTTTTATTATCATTGGGTGTTGTAAAGTTTGATGCAACAAGTGACAAATTCAAGTTGCTGCCTGAGTTCCGCTCTAATATATTTGCAAGTCCAGAGAATTATGATTTGATATAAATTTATAAATTAAATCATAATGCTTTGGACTTGCCAATATATTAGAGCGGAACTCAGGCAGCAACTTGAATTTTTCACTTGTTGCATCAAACTTTACTACACCCAATGACAACAAAAACATCTCATCGCTCGATAGTCTGGAACATGTCCAGTAAAGACAATCCTTTACAATAATATTTGGAGTCCATTTCTCAAGTGCATTCTTATAGAACGTGTTATGAGCAACAATTATGTCAATCCAGGAATCCGAACGAGACTCGTAAATACTGGCAGACCTCAGATCAACCGACAGAACTATAACCTTGTAATTATTATTTGCAGCATCATAACCGAGTCCCGTATTATAACGAAAATTATAGTCACGACTTGGTGGAAGTGTGAATTCCTTATACTGATGAATAGTCGGGTTCCATGAGGCTAACTTTCGACCATTGACAAGAAAAACTAAGCCATTTATTGAACCAATTAATTGATAGTTACTTGCAGGGAGTAAATATGTTTCTTTGTAGTGAGAAAGCATGTAGATTGTGTAGTACTTCTTAGCTATCATATAGTCATGAACGTTAAGATTTTGAGTTGCACTACGAATCAGGTGTTGTTTCTTAAATTCGGGTGCTGAGAGCAGAGATTTCCAATATTTAGAAACAGTTTAAAAATGTACCACATATTTAATCAAAAGACGCATCAATATTTCATCACAGATATCTCTTCCGACAGTTCCGCCACCGTCTTCTTCCTCCCTTTCATTGTATTTTAATCAATCAAAACGATATCCTTTCTGACAGTTCCGCCACCATATTCTTCTTCCTTTTCATTGTATTTTCGTCCATCAAAAATGATACAACCTTTTCCATCCGGAAAATATCAACATAAGAGTTAATATCCACGACAGTACTAGTTGTTAGTTATAGTGATATGTTCGAGAAATTTGTGTGTGTAATGATATTTCCGAGAATTGTGACATTATTCATATATTGTTATTTATTTGAGTTATCAAAGCTGTCAGTATAATGATATAGTCGAGAAATTTGTCTGAAAGGACTATTGTTTTGATGAATTTACATTTGTAATATTTATGATTTTTACCAGGGCATTTTGAGATACTTCCTTTATCTGGATTCTTCATTCCTATTGAATATTGTGGAACAAAAGGCATAGTTGGTGGCCTGAATGTCTCGTTGGCAGATTGAGATGGACGTTTCATGGGTGTCATGAAACAGCTTTTGCAAAAGGAGTTCCTGAATATTTTAGAAAAACATAATTAATTCATCGGTGAATTACTGATCGTTTATTGTTTAGATCTCTAAAATTAAATAAAACCCAATTTTTGAAACCTAAACTTTCAAAAAATCTAATTCAAGTTCATCGGTAAAAATTGGACTAATAAGATTTCTTTAAAGTTCAGGTTTCAAAAAATAGGGTTTTTTTGTTTATGGACATAAACCATAAATGACCTATAGTTCAAGCACCAATGAACAATTTTTTCCTAAAATTTGCACAAATTTCTTTTGCAAAACCTATATGTAATGTTACACCTATGACACGTCCATCTAGACCTGCCAACCGGACACTCATACCACCACCTATGCTTGTTCCACCATTTTCCTTAGGAATGAAGAATGCGGACAAAGAAAGTATCTCAAAATGCCGCGGCTAATATCATAATATTACAAATGTAAATTCATCAAAATAATTTGTCCTCACGAGATTTTCATCCAATATTGCTAAATATGAAATTTGTTTATTGTGTCAGTTTGTAAGTGCAATTTAGTATTTGTTTTTATAGCAGTCACATTGTTAAATGAATCTTTGATCCTTTTAATTATGTATCAAAGAAATTTATTGACTAAAAAGTTGGTATTTATCTATTAGCATAGCCTTTAATTTTTTTTTTTCCTTCTAAAATTTCTTTGGATTGTGTACTAAATATATGTAAAATATATGTAAAGAGGCTTGTGTGCTCTTATTATACCACTGCATGTGAGAGTGTATTTGGACATGGTGTTTTTTATTTTATTCTCCAAAAAAACTCAATATTCCTCAAAACATTGGCTACAGCGGGAAAAAGATTTGAGAGGTAAAATAATTTACCTGATATACTTTTTTTAAAATTAATTTTTAAGGTTCCATTGCCGAAAATAAAATGATAAATTTCTTGAGTTCTGTAAAAATGTGTATCAATTTTTATTCATGAATATCAAATAATCTTATTTATTTCAAAAAAGTGGAGACATATATAGTTTATTTATATAAAATTTGAACATCAAGAGGTTATAAATATAGATATATAAGTATACTACACATTTGGATCACAATATATGGAAATTTTAGCATAAATTATACCTATTCAAATAGTTTGTTTAAATAAAATATATAAAGCATAAAAATTATAAAATATAAACATGAAACACACAATAAAAAGCAAAATAATAGAATAAAGAAAAATTGTTGCTCACTCGAGAGGACTGGATTAAGAGATCAAACAAGGAGTCAGGAGATTGCCAATCAAATTTTAAAGCACGGAGTGGACGAGGCTATAAGAACCCGACAAATGACAATGCACGAACCCACCGTGCAAGACGTGATAGGAGTTCTGTAAGGTGTTTCAACTGCAGCGTGTTGGGGCACTACACCGCGACCGGATAGAAATTTAAAACCTGGCAAACTTGGTACACATTAAAGACGTTGAACCCGCGTTATTGCTCTCTAAGTTGGATGAGAATAAACCCAAGATGGTATTGTTGAAGGCTTAATGACCTTTTAGCCCTCGAAGTATGGGTGGATGTTCCGATGCGGCCTCGAAGTTTAAAAACGTACCTTTCGACCCTCAAAGTATCTTTGTCGTACCTTTTAGCCCTTTTTAAAAATACCGGTATAAATCGGGGGATAAACTTGACAATTAATATTCGGGGTAAAGTTTGGGCGTACCTTTTAACCCTCAAAGTATACATTTCGTTCTTTTTAACTCCTAAAGAATACATTAAAATACATTAGATGTTCCTTTCAACCCTTAATGTTAAATGTTTCTTTTAACCCTCACGTGTGAAATGTCAAATTTGTCCACCCCGTTATATACCGGTATTTTTAAAAACGGTTAAAAGGTACGACAAAGATACTTTGAGGGTCGAAAGGTACGTTTTTAAATTTGGAGGCCGCATCGGAACTTCCACCCATACTTCGAGGGCTAAAAGGTCATTAAGCCATTGTTGAATGAAGAAATGATTATACCCAAATTGGAGACAGAAGTGAAGGAAAGAAAGCTCTCATAGCTATGGTATGTGGACAATGGCTCGAGTAACCGTATGACTGGGGACAAATCAAAGTTTTCAAAATTGGATCAAAATGTGACACGAGAGGTTAAATTTGGCGATGGATTGACTCTACGTATTCAAGGGAAAGGATCAATTTCTTTCAAGTGTAAAATTGGAGAAGCAAAAGTGTTCTATAATGTGTTTTATATTCCAACTTTATGCAACAATATAGTTAGTCCTGGAGAATTGTCAGAGCAAGGAAATAAGGTGGTATTATATGGCGAGTTTCTGTGGGTGCATGACAAGGACGAAAAACTTTTGATGAAGGTTAAGAGGTCAGCAAATCGCCTGTATAAGATTTTGCTCGACGACACTCAGAATATCTGCCTGCTTTCAAAATGAGAAGAGGAATCATGGTTATGGCACTCACGTCTAGGACATGTGAACTTTAATGCAATGAATCTGATAAAAAGAAATAATATGGCGGTGGGGCTACCAAATCTGGTGCAGCCAAAAGGAGGTATGAAAGGGATGCTTGATGTCCAAGCAAACGAGAACCCTTTTTCCATCTCAGTTGAGTTTTGTTGCCGGTGAAGCATTAGAGCTGGTGCATGGCGATATATGTGTGCTGATTTCGCCACCAACACCATCTGGGAAGAGGTAATTCTTTCTTTTAGTTGATGACTTTAGCCGTATGATGTGGGTTTACTTCTTATCGACTAAGGACGAGGCATTCGAAATGTTTAACAAATTTAAGATGCTTGTTGAGAATGAGTCTGAGAAAAGGATTAAAAAATTTCGTACTGACAGAGGTGTTGAGTTTTGTTCCTCACAATTCACAATGTTTTGTGAGGAAAGTGGGATCGTTAGGCACTACACCGCTCCTTACTCCTCTCAACAAAATGGCATGGTGGAGCGGAAAATAGAACAATTGTGTTGATGACGAGGAGTTTCATGAAGGCCAAGGAGGTTCCACCTGAATTTTGGGGTGAAGCGGTGAGGCATTCCGCATACGTACTTAACAAGCTACCGACACGAGCTCTTTCAAGCAATACACCGTATGAAGCTTGGTTTGGATCAAAACCCAATATGAGCGACATCAGGATTTTTGGGTGTTGTGTATTTATGAAGCTAGATACCATGTATTCACACGAGAAAATTGGATGATGGTAGTAAATATGTAGTGTACTTTGGAAGAGATGTTGTCTAGAAAGCGGAAACTTGAAGATATGGAAAACGTTACTCTCAATGCAGAGTGTAGTGCGGTTTTCAAAAATCAATTCGGCAAAAGTTAAATTATCCCGGAAGTTTTTCATTGCCATGCACTATTGGAAAGATGGAGAATATTAAAGCCTTATGTGATTTGGGGGCTAGTGGAAGTTTGATGCCATACTCTATTTGCAAAAGGCTTGGTCTTGGAGAGCTCAAAAGGACAAGAATTTCACTTCAGTTGGCAGATCGTACAATCAAGCTTGCTTTGGGATTCATATAGGATGCACGCTTGTCTCAAACCATAGCAAGCTACTGGGGAGGTAATGATTTTCAATTTTTTATATATCAATATCAAAGGTGATTAAAATATATGGCACTAGATTTTGATAGGGCACTTTTGAATGGACTCGGTAATAGTATTAGATCAGTATCCTAAAAGTATGAGTAATTGAAGAATTATTATGGTTTGATCATTGATGTATAATGAAATGACAACAAGCTCACCCTGCCTCTTGGTCTTGATTGTTATTTTATGAATTCTTTCCGTTTGAGGTTCAAAACCATAGATTTTGATAATCTTTTGATGTGTGATACTGTGCTCTTAGTTTATATGTATTAAAGAATGGTCAGCAATCAAGTGTGTAATTATTCCATACACTAGATATCTAGTTCTAGTTGTAAAATTGAGTAATGTATATGAAGCACAAGACTCATCGCTACCTTTCATGTACTAGCTTAGTTTTCTTTGTTTATTTATGGCTTGTGATTTGTCTTTTATGTTTCTGTTTGAATTGGTAAATAGTTAATTCAACCATATTTATCCCATCACCAACAAAATACATGATATCATAAATTATAACTCAACCCCATACCACTTTTACGCTATTTCTAATTCCAACCTCATACCTTTCTCCAACCAAACAGCATCTAAGTACTACACTATTAAAAAATATGGGGGTTTCATTTGACTTAGATTTATGAAGCATGCACATTTTTATTATGTTTTTTATTTTAATCACAACCCATGTTGGCCCGCATATATATATATTTTATTATCATTTAATATTACACACTATCCCTAATTTCCCTCACATACTTGTCAGTGACATACCAAGCCTCCTTGAAGTATTCTCTTAATTCTTATGGTTTTCTATCTTGTTACCCTCAAAATAAAATAACAGGATAAGTAAACAAAACAAACATACAACTCCCAAAACTACCACTTAATGAGAGACGGGGTAGGAATTGATTGGTGGAAAGCTGTAGTGACATATCATTACCTTTCCCAATTAGTCAAAGAACTTCACGGAACTATTACTACAAATTAAGAAGAGCTCTCCAGGTGTTTGACATCGGTTTCACTGTACCTATTTTTTATATAATTAAGCACACTCATACACTCATATAAATAGAAGGCGGGGATATCACGTGACCTATAAATTATTGGTCAATTCATTATACTTGTTATAGCTAGAAATGATTAAATCCTACTCCCTTTAATATTTGTTCTCCACAGATACAAGAATATGTAGAGGCTGGAACATTGTGTAACTTATGCGCACAATTGGGAGCATTTTGATGCTTGATGAGATTAATCCACGCACTATATCTATTAAGTGATCCATTATCTATTAAGTGATCCATACGTTGAGTGTTGTTGATTACATACTGGGTCATTAAATTTGTTTCTAGGCCGCTAGGATTTTTATGCTTATAACCTATGGTCTTTTAATTAATCCGATGCATCATTTCGTGTTTATATGTGTTGCCAACTAAAAGTTGAATACTTTAATGGCCTACTATGAATAACATATTTTGCTAAATATGAAATTTGTTTGTAGTGTCATTTGTAAGTGCAATTTAGTATTTGTTTTTATAGCCATCACATTGTTAAATCAATCTTTGATCCTTTTAATTATGTATCAAACAAATTTAATGACCAAAAATATTGGTATTTATCTATTAGCATGGCTTTTAATTTTATTTCCTTTTAAAATTTCTTTGGATTGGGTACTAAATATATGTAAAGAGGCTTGTGTGCTATTGTTACACCACCGCATGTGAGGGTGTATTTGAACATATTTCATTTTATTTTCCGAAAAATGTCAATATTCCCGAAAACATTGGCTAAAGGGGGAAATGGATTTGAGAGGTAAAATTAATTTAACTAATATACTTTTTGAAAATTAATTTTTAAGGTTGTACTGCCGAAAATAAAATGATAAATTTCTTCAGTTCCGTTAAATGTGTATCAATATTTTTATTCATGAATATCAAATAATCTTTATTATTTCAAAAAAGTGGGGACATATATAGTTTATTTGTATAAAATTTGAACATCAATATGTTATTAATATAGATATATAAGTATACTACACATTTGGATTTGAATATATGGAAATTTTAGCATAAATTATAGCTCTTCAAATAGTTTATTTGAATAAAATATATAAAGCATAAAAATTGTAAAATATAAATATGCCACACACAATATGTAGCAAAATAATAGAATGAAGAAAAATTGTTGTTCACAGGAGAGGACTGGATTAAGAGATCAAACAAGATGTCAGGAGATTGCCCATCAAATTTTAAAGCACGGAGTGGACGAGGCTATCGATTCGGACAGATGACAATGCAGGAACCCAGGGTGCAGGACGTGATAGGAGTTTTGTAAGGTGTTTCAACTGCAACCAGTTATGAAACATAAGGAGAGACTGGTCGCCAAAGGGTTTGTTCAAAAACAAGGTATAGATTCTGAGGTGGTTATGGCACCAGTTACACCGATCGAATAATGAGACTATTATTGGCTTTAGAAGCAAAAAATGCTGGGAGGTTCATCACCTTGATGTGAAATCAGCTTGCTTGAATGGTGATCTTCAGGAAGATGCATACGTAAGGCAACCAGAAGGATTTGTCGAACAAGGAAAGGAGCATCTAGTGTACAAGCTAATAAAGGCTTTGTCTGGACTTCGTCAAGCACCACAAGCCTGGTATGCAAAATTAAGCAACTGTTTGAAAAGCCCGGGTTTCACAAAATGTCCGTACGAGCATGCATCACTACGTCATAAGTGGCCTGATGCAATGGTTATAGAAAAGTGTTACAAGCATTTCGTTGCGGTAGGTAAGAAATTTTTATGATATTGTAACACTGCTGATTTGTTGTTACAATAGCTATAAAGCTAGTGTTGTACTAGAGTGACGGTGTTGCACAACATGTAACACTAGCACCGCGGTTACAATAGTTAATTCCAACCCCATACCTTTCTCCAACCAAACAGCATCTAAGTACTACACTATTAATGAATATGGAAAGTTGAACTATATTGCATAACAAAACCCTCTTGAAGCTTAGTTATAGGTTTCATTTGACTTAGATTTATGAAGCATGCACATTTTTATTATGTTTTTTTATTTCAATCACAACCGATGTTGGCCCGCATATATATATTTTATTATCATTTAATATTACACATTATCCCTAATTTCGCTCACATACTTGTCAGTGACATACCAAGCCTCCTTGAAGCATTCTCTTAATTCTTATGGTTTTCTATCTTGTTACCCTCAAAATAAAATAACAGGATAAGTAAACAAAACAAACATACAACTCCCAAAACTACCACTTAATGAGAGAGGGGGTAGGAATTGATTGGTGGAAAGCTGTAGTGACATATCATTACCTTTCCCAATTAGTCAAAGAACTTCAGGGAACTATTACTACAAATTAAGAAAAGCTCTCCAGGTGTTTGTCATCTGTTTCAGTGTACCTATGTTTTATATAATTAAGCACACTGATACACTCATATAAATAGAACGCCGGGATATCACGTGACCTATAAATCATTGGTCAATTCATTATACTTGTTATAGCTAGAAATGATTAAATCCTACTCCCTTTAATATTTGTTCTCCACAGATACAAGAATATGTAGAGGCTGGAACATTGTGTAACTTCTGCCCACAACTGGGAGCCTTTTGATGCTTGATGAGATTAATCCACCACTATATCTATTAAGTGATCCATTATCTATTAAGTGATCCATATGTTGAGTGTTGTTGATTACATACCGGGTCATTAAATTTGTTTCTAGGCCGCTAGGATTTTTATGCTTATAACCTATGGTCTTTATTAATTAATCCGATGCATCATTTCGTGTTTATATGTGTTGCCAACTAAAAGTTGAATACTTTAATGGCCTAATATGAATAACATATTTTGCTAAATATGAAATTTGTTTGTAGTGTCATTTGTAAGTGCAATTTTGTATTTGTTTTTATCAAACAAATTTAATGACCAAAAAAATTGGTATTTATCTATTAGCATAGCTTTTAATTTTATTTCCTTTTAAAATTTCTTTGGATTGGGTACTAAATATATGTAAAGAGGCTTGTGTGCTATTATTACACCACCGCATGTGAGAGTGTATTTGAACATATTAATTTTATTTTCCGAAAAATGTCAATATTCCCGAAAACATTGGCTACAGGGGGAAATAGATTTGAGAGGTAAAATTAATTTAAGTAATATACTTTTTGAAAATTATTTTTTAGGGTTCCACTGGCGAAAATAAAATGATAAATTTCTTGAGTTCCGTAAAATGTGTATCAATATTTTTATTCATGAATATCAAATAATCTTTATTATTTCAAAAAAGTGGGGACATATATAGTTTATTTGTAGAAAATTTGAACATCAATATGTTATTAATATAGATATATAAGTATACTACACATTTGGATTTGAATATATGGAAATTTTAGCATAAATTATACCTATTCAAATAGTTTGTTTGAATAAAATATATAAAGCATAAAAATTGTAAAATTAAATATGCGACACACAATAAATAGCAAAATAATAGAATGAAGAAAAATTGTTGTTCACCGGAGAGGACTGGATTAAGAGATTAAACAAGATGTCAGGAGATTGCCAATCAAATTTTAAAGCATGGAGTGGACGAGGATATCAGATTCCCACAGATGACAATGCACGAACCCATGGTGCAGGACGTGATAGGAGTTTTGTAAGGTGTTTCAACTGCAACCAGTTATGAAACATAAGGAGAGACTGGTCGCGAAAGGGTATGTTCAAAAACAAGGTATAGATTCTGAGGTGGTTTTTGCACCAGTTACACCGATCGAAACAATGAGACTATTATTGGCTTTAGAAGCAAAAAATAGCTGGGAGGTTCATCACCTTGCTTGAATGGTGATCTTCAGGAAGATGTATACGTAACGCAACCAGAAAGATTTGTCGAACAAGGAAAGGAACATCTAGTGTACAAGCTAATAAAGGCTTTGTCTGGACTTCGTGAAGCACCACAAGCCTGGTATGCAAAATTAAGCAACTGTTTAGAAAGCCCGGGTTTCACAAAATGTCCGTACGAGCATGCATCACTAGGCCATAAGTGGCCTCATGCAATGGTTATTGGAAAGTGTTACAAAGGTAAGAAATTTTTATGATATTGTAACACTGCTGATTTGTTGTTACAATAGCTATAAAGCTAGTGTTGTACTGGAGTAACGGTGTTGCACAACATGTAAAACTAGCACCGCGGTTACAATAGTTAATTTTTCATTTTTCAAATTGATAAAGTGAATATATTTTTATAAACTAGAATCAGAATTATATTTTTTATTATTTATAACTATAAAATGTCTTATAAATATTACAAAAAAATTTCAAAATTTATTATCTTTCCTTTCAGAAATAATTAGTATTATATTTAAATAAAATAACACATTCAATATCTAAAAAATTGTAAAAAAAAGTTTTATAAAAAAATTAAAAAGAAAATAATGCACAGTTATCGAGGTTAAATGTTTCCCTCTAAACTAAAACACTCAGTATTATTTCCCCCCTTAACCAAAAACACTCCCGATCGACCTCACCCACTCTGGTCTCCAAACACCACGACCTCACATCACCCACTCTCCTATCCCGTCTCTCTTCACCCTCACTCTTCAATCTCCCTCTCTAGTCTTTCACTCTCACCCGGTCTCTCCCTCAATAGCTCCCATTAGGGTTCAAACATTAGCTCTCCCTCACTAGCTTCATATATTGTCTCCGAATGGTAATTGAATACACAAGCACACACAATTTCTCCAATTAGGGTTACTAACTTTCGAATTTTCTCAATTTGCAGGGTGGTTAGGGTTTCATAAATCGGGGCTTTTGTTTATAAGGTAAATACACACATTAATGGGGGCTTTTCACTCTTTTACTTTCTATAAACTATTGTATCTAAGCTCTTTTACTTTTTATTTCAGGCCATTTAAAGTTGTTGAGTTTTAAAGCGGTTTTAAGGTATTTTCTATGTAATTTTATGGGTATATGTTTGATTTTATGTGAGATTTATTTTTGTGTGTTATTTAGTTATTTGGATGTATTTTCATGTATGCTGTATATGAATCTGATTTTTTTTTTTGTGTTATTTAGTTTTTTGAATGACTCTTTATGTTTATGTATTTGATTTTTTGGGTTTTGTTTTAAATTGTTGAGGAGCTTAAAATCTGATTTTAAATTTTTTTGTTAAATGTTGAGGAGATTTTATACGGGTGTGGTGGGGTACAGATACAGGGTAGTAGAAAAGTGATTATATAAAGTTCCATGAAGTTGAGTTTCATAATGTGATTTTATGGGTCTGGTGGGGTACAGATACATGGTATTAATATGAGTTTCCTTTTGTTTTTAGCTTTGCACTTTCATGTTTTATAAACTTAGATTCCAGATTGTCTTGTGTTTGATTAGTAACTATCTTTCAGGCGATTTAAAGCTATTGAGGATATAAGTTGTTGAGGTTTGAAGTGATTAAAGTCGAGTAAAGTTTAAAGCTGTTGAAAATTGAATTGAAGGTACTTTTTCGAATTTTATGTGTATTTGTTTGATTTTATGCATAGGTTTGAAATTCTGGTGATGTATATGCTTGCATGATTGATTTTATATGTTGTTGATTTCTTTTTGATATATTTTTATATATGTACATGCAACATCTACATGTGATGGGGTGATATCTTCTCTGGCTTGTAAATTTCCCCTTATAAATTATACTTTGTTGTTGACATGGAGGTGTGGCTTGTTTTGCTTACTATAATTGTAAATGAGAGTATATATTATGTGTTGTTGATATTTTTTGTGAATCTATTTTTCAAGTATGTATTACTTTCAGCTTCGTGGCAGGGTAATATGTCATTTTGTATGCTAATAACTTTGGTTGTTTTGTTAATTGAGCTCGTGAAGTGTGATACATTGTTAATTGGCGTTTTTCTCCGTTTGATAGACCTGTAGACTTTAGACTATTCTGGTGATGTATAGCATGTTTCTAGCTACTTATTATCCCTCTAGTTCTATTAGTATAAATTAAAACCTCTTATACTATTTTCTTAAAAACAGTACCTTACTTTTGTACAAGTTCAGATAAAAACATAAAATTCAAGGCGTAAAATACCAAGTAACTAAGTACGAATGTCAATTAGTGTAAGTGTTTATAAATAATATATAAGTATGGTATTAATTTTAGCTTTATAGGTGCATTCTTCGAATCTCTGAGGACCTAGGTTCACGATGGAACATGTTAATGACTATAACTGGATAGGACTTCCAAGATACAGTAGCGAATATAAAGAAGGGATAAAAGCATTTGTGGAAAAGACATTTCCTCTTTTTGCCATAGGTAATGAAATGAAATGCCCCTGCAGAGATTGTGATGATCGTAAGCGGAATCATCAAGATGTAATTTATGGTCATCTCATCTGCGGAGGACCTTTCCTGTCACAAGTGCAATTGATTTGTAAGGTTTCAGAAGTCAAAGTAGGAAATAGTACTGAATCTAAGGACTGTGAAGCGGGGGCTGGTTTCGGGGATAACTTACACCACCGATCATGGTGAGCAACAACGAATTGCTCAGAGAGTTGCATTATCTAAGGAGACAATCCTGAGACTGTCAAGAACTCAAAGATCGAGTAGGGCAAACCGAGTCTTCCTTACCAAGAACACGTCGTTCTGGGAAGCAACCTCTTGAAGAAGGAAGTTTGTTAAGCTGTCATGACGGGAAAGGACACGTAATTACTCCGCGTTACTTGTTTGCCTCTGACGGTCAGATTACGGTTAGAGGAGATGATAGGCGATTGAAAAATACCAGGGACAGCAGAAGGCCTCCTCATTAAGAAGATAGGCCACCATTGATACTCACCGGAAGATCCACAAGAATGATGGACTCCTTGGCAGATCGACTCGAGGGCAGAGTTAGCAAGGCATATCTACTCACCATAATCAGAGAACTAGATGATAGGCCCGAGGAGGTTAGAACTACATCAAGAACCGCGCCCACATGGCGAGGCGACTATCAGATAGGGCCACCACATGGTCAAGATCCAAGAAGCTATGAAAAATCGACGGGCCGAGATTCTCAGGGCTTCGGTGGCAGGACTGATCGGGACCCTGAACACAACTCGACAACAGGTTCCACTTTCTTCCCATCTTATATGTTAATGTGGTTAAAATTTCATACTCTGTTTCGGTCACCTATGATAATGTTGGTTATTGTTATGATGAATTATTTTAATAGATATTTTTCCATGGATACTTAAACCCTGTTCAAAACAAAGTGATTATGACATATTGCCTATAATATTTTTTTACTGGAGTTTGATTTGATTTAAGCAATGTCATTATTTTAAGAAAATAAATATAACCCCAGTTTTTAATCATTTCTCATCAACTCTACAAAGAAAATATGGGGAAGACAAATGGATATTTGTTCCTAAAAGTGTAAGTATATATACATACATAAAGTTTGTATTTTATTTTACCTTTTTGACCTTTATAGATCATTTTATATGTTGTATTGTTGTGTGCATATACATGCCTGTGTTATTCAACTATTTGATGAAGACTATAGGTTTGAAGGGACCCAAAAAGAGTTGTAGGCTTAGGTGGGTTAACCACCTTGTATCCAGAAGCAATACCTGTGTGTCCGTATATTTGAAATCTTGTGTGATTGTGATTACACGAAAACCTTTGGAAGACTCTTTGCTAGTATTAGTTGAGCAACATGGGAGTCGGGGGATAAGGACCCTGTCTAAAACCGGTTGTATATATTAATAAACGGCTTAAGAGATTAATCTTTTTTATTCATCTCAAGGTGAGATGCTTTAAGGCATATTTTGTTTTTTGAGGTCATAGGGTGGTAGTCTCTCTTGGTGCAAACTTTACTCCACATATATTGACGTGGATGGTGTAGTATCACTTGCATTCTTAATTACGACCATTATATCTAGTATTTCACCTTTAAATATTCAATCTATGCTTGATTTCAGAATGTCTCACTAAATTTAATGTCAATCTCGAAAAGAGAGGCTAGGATGGTATGTGTACTTTCTAGAAGTGGTATGGTGTCTTTTGTAACGTCATAAGTTCCATTGCATGTTAATTATAATGAGATTCATGAAGTGCCACATCTTAAATTTATAATTATTTTTTGTATAAAGTACAACTACAATAGAATATAGACCATATATTTTTAAGGAGACATGATGAACTTTAGATGAAAATCTGGTAACGACAAATTGTTTTGATGAATTTACATTTGTAATATTATGATATTAGCTGCGGCATTTTGAGATACTTTATTTGTCAGCATTCTTTATTCCTAACGAATATGGTGGAACAAGCATAGGTGGTGCAGGTCTAGATGGACGTGTCATAGGTGTAACTATAGGTCATTTATGGTTTATGTCCATAAAAAAAACCCTATTTTTTGAAACCTAAACTTTAAAGAAATCTTATTAGCCTAATTTTTACCGATGGACTTGAAGTAGATTTTTTAAAAGGTTAGGTTTCAAAAATTTGGTGTTATTTTATTTTAGAGATCTAAACAATAAACGATCAATAATTCACGGATGAATTAATTAAGTTTTTCTAAAATATTGACAAACTCCTTTTGAAAAAGCTGTATTCAAAGTGACACCCATGACACCTCCATCTCAATCTGCCAACGAGACACTCACGTCACCAACTATGCTTTTTGTTCCACAATATTCAGTAGGAATGAAGAATCCACATAAAGAAAGTATCTCAAAACGCTCGTATATCGCTATACTAACAGCTTTGATAACTCAAATAAATAAAAAAATACGAATAATGTCACAATTCTCGGAAATATCATTATACAGACGAATTTCTCGAACATATTACTATAACTGACAACTAGTACTGTCGTGGATATTAACTCTTATGTTGATATTATTCAGGATGGAAAAGGTTGTATCCTTTTCGATGGACGAAAATACAATGAAAACGAAGAAGAAGATGGTGGCGGAACTGTCAGAAAAGATATCGTTTTCGATTGATGAAAATACAATGAAAGGGAGGAAGAAGACGGTGGCGGAACTGCCAGAAGAGATAATCTGCAAAAAAATATTGATGCGTCTTCCGATTAAATATGTGGTACGTTTTAAAACCGTTTCTAAATATTGGCAATCTCTGCTCTCAGCACCCAAATTCGTGAAACAACACCTAATTCGTAGTGCAACTCAAAATCCTAATGGTCATGACTATACGATAGCTAAGACGTACTACACAATCTACATGCTTTCTCGCTACAAAGAAACATATTTACTCCCTGCAAGTAACTATCAATTAATTGGTTCAATAATGGCTTAGTTTTTCTTGGCAATGGTCGAAAGTTAGCCTCATGGAACCTGACTATTCATCAGTATAAGGAATTCACACCTCCACCAAGTCGTGACTATAATTTTGGTTATAATACGGGACTCGGTTATGATGCTGCAAATAATAATTACAAGGTTGTAGTTCTGTCGGCTGATCTGAGGTCTGCCAGTATTTACGAGTCTCGTTCGGATTCCTGGATTGACATAATTGTTGCTCATAACACGTTCTATAAGAATGCACTTGAGAAATGGACTCCAACTATTATTGTAAAGGATTGTCCTTACTGGACATGTTCCAGACTGTCGAGAGATGAGATGTTTTTATTATCATTGGGTGTTGTAAAGTTTGATGCAACAAGTGACAAATTCAAGTTGCTGCCTGAGTTCCGCTCTAATATATTTGCAAGTCCAGAGAATTATGATTTGATATAAATTTATAAATTAAATCATAATGCTTTGGACTTGCCAATATATTAGAGCGGAACTCAGGCAGCAACTTGAATTTTTCACTTGTTGCATCAAACTTTACTACACCCAATGACAACAAAAACATCTCATCGCTCGATAGTCTGGAACATGTCCAGTAAAGACAATCCTTTACAATAATATTTGGAGTCCATTTCTCAAGTGCATTCTTATAGAACGTGTTATGAGCAACAATTATGTCAATCCAGGAATCCGAACGAGACTCGTAAATACTGGCAGACCTCAGATCAGCCGACAGAACTATAACCTTGTAATTATTATTTGCAGCATCATAACCGAGTCCCGTATTATAACGAAAATTATAGTCACGACTTGGTGGAAGTGTGAATTCCTTATACTGATGAATAGTCGGGTTCCATGAGGCTAACTTTCGACCATTGACAAGAAAAACTAAGCCATTTATTGAACCAATTAATTGATAGTTACTTGCAGGGAGTAAATATGTTTCTTTGTAGTGAGAAAGCATGTAGATTGTGTAGTACTTCTTAGCTATCATATAGTCATGAACGTTAAGATTTTGAGTTGCACTACGAATCAGGTGTTGTTTCTTAAATTTGGGTGCTGAGAGCAGAGATTGCCAATATTTAGAAACAGTTTAAAAACGTACCACATATTTAATGAAAAGACTCATCAATATTTCATCACAGATATCTCTTCCGACAGTTCCGCCACCGTCTTCTTCCTCCCTTTCATTGTATTTTAATCAATCAAAACGATATCCTTTCTGACAGTTCCGCCACCATATTCTTCTTCCTTTTCATTGTATTTTCGTCCATAAAAAATGATACAACCTTTTCCATCCGGAAAATATCAACATAAGAGTTAATATCCACGACTGTACTAGTTGTTAGTTATAGTGATATGTTCGAGAAATTTGTGTGTGTAATGATATTTCCGAGAATTGTGACATTATTCATATATTGTTATTTATTTGAGTTATCAAAGCTGTCAGTATAACCATATAGTCGAGAAATTTATCTGAAAGGACTATTGTTTTGATGAATTTACATTTGTAATATTTATGATTTTTACCAGGGCGTTTTGAGATACTTCCTTTATCTGGATTCTTCATTCCTATTGAATATTGTGGAACAAAAAGCATAGTTGGTGGCCTGAATGTCTCGTTGGCAGATTGAGATGGACGTTTCATGGGTGTCATGAAACAGCTTTTGCAAAAGGAGTTCCTGAATATTTTAGAAAAACATAATTAATTCATCGGTGAATTACTGATCGTTTATTGTTTAAATCTCTAAAATTAAATAAAACCCAATTTTTGAAACCTAAACTTTCAAAAAATCTAATTCAAGTTCATCGGTAAAAATTGGACTAATAAGATTTCTTTAAAGTTCAGGTTTCAAAAAATAGGGTTTTTTTGTTTATGGACATAAACCATAAATGACCTATAGTTCAAGCACCAATGAACAATTTTTTCCTAAAATTTGCACAAATTTCTTTTGCAAAACCTATATGTAATGTTACACCTATGACACGTCCATCTAGACCTGCCAACCGGACACTCATACCACCACCTATGCTTGTTCCACCATTTTCCTTAGGAATGAAGAATGCGGACAAAGAAAGTATCTCAAAATGCCGCGGCTAATATCATAATATTACAAATGTAAATTCATCAAAATAATTTGTCCTCACGAGATTTTCATCCAATATTGCTAAATATGAAATTTGTTTATTGTGTCAGTTTGTAAGTGCAATTTAGTATTTGTTTTTATAGCAGTCACATTGTTAAATGAATCTTTGATCCTTTTAATTATGTATCAAAGAAATTTATTGACTAAAAAGTTGGTATTTATCTATTAGCATAGCCTTTAATTTTTTTTTCCTTCTAAATTTTTTTCGGATTGCGTACTAAATATATGTAAAATATATGTAAAGAGGCTTGTGTGCTCTTATTATACCACTGCATGTGAGAGTGTATTTGGACATGGTGTTTTTTATTTTATTCTCCGAAAAAACTCAATATTCCTCAAAACATTGGCTACAGCGGGAAAAAGATTTGAGAGGTAAAATAATTTACCTGATATACTTTTTTTAAAATTAATTTTTAAGGTCCCATTGCCGAAAATAAAATGAGAAATTTCTTGAGTTCTGTAAAAATGTGTATCAATTTTTATTCATGAATATCAAATAATCTTATTTATTTCAAAAAAGTGGAGACATATATAGTTTATTTATATAAAATTTGAACATCAAGAGGTTATAAATATAGATATATAAGTATACTACACATTTGGATCACAATATATGGAAATTTTAGCATAAATTATACCTATTCAAATAGTTTGTTTAAATAAAATATATAAAGCATAAAAATTATAAAATATAAACATGAAACACACAATAAAAAGCAAAATAATAGAATAAAGAAAAATTGTTGCTCACTCGAGAGGACTGGATTAAGAGATCAAACAAGGAGTCAGGAGATTGCCAATCAAATTTTAAAGCACGGAGTGGACGAGGCTATAAGAACCCGACAAATGACAATGCACGAACCCACCTTGCAAGACGTGATTGGAGTTCTGTAAGGTGTTTCAACTGCAGCGTGTTGGGGCACTACACCGCGACCGGATAGAAATTTAAAACCTGGCAAACTTGGTACACATTAAAGACGTTGAACCCGCGTTATTGCTCTCTAAGTTGGATGAGAATAAACCCAAGATGGTATTGTTGAATGAAGAAATGATTATACCCAAATTGGAGACAGAAGTGAAGGAAAGAAAGCTCTCATAGCTATGGTATGTGGACAATGGCTCGAGTAACCGTATGACTGGGGACAAATCAAAGTTTTCAAAATTGGATCAAAATGTGACACGAGAGGTTAAATTTGGCGATGGATTGACTCTACGTATTCAAGGGAAAGGATCAATTTCTTTCAAGTGTAAAACTGGAGAAGCAAAAGTGTTCTATAATGTGTTTTATATTCCAACTTTATGCAACAATATAGTTAGTCCTGGAGAATTGTCAGAGCAAGGAAATAAGGTGGTATTATATGGCGAGTTTCTGTGGGTGCATGACAAGGACGAAAAACTTTTGATGAAGGTTAAGAGGTCAGCAAATCGCCTGTATAAGATTTTGCTCGACGACACTCAGAATATCTGCCTGCTTTCAAAATGAGAAGAGGAATCATGGTTATGGCACTCACGTCTAGGACATGTGAACTTTAATGCAATGAATCTGATAAAAAGAAATAATATGGCGGTGGGGCTACCAAATCTGGTGCAGCCAAAAGGAGGTATGAAAGGGATGCTTGATGTCCAAGCAAACGAGAACCCTTTTTCCATCTCAGTTGAGTTTTGTTGCCGGTGAAGCATTAGAGCTGGTGCATGGCGATATATGTGTGCTGATTTCGCCACCAACACCATCTGGGAAGAGGTAATTCCTTCTTTTAGTTGATGACTTTAGCCGTATGATGTGGGTTTACTTCTTATCGACCAAGGACGAGGCATTCGAAATGTTTAACAAATTTAAGATGCTTGTTGAGAATGAGTCGGTGAAAAGGATTAAAAAATTTCGTACTGACAGAGGTGTTGAGTTTTGTTCCTCACAATTCACAATGTTTTGTGAGGAAAGTGGGATCGTTAGGCACTACACCGCTCCTTACTCCCCTCAACAAAATGGCATGGTGGAGCGGAAAATAGAACAATTGTGTTGATGACGAGGAGTTTCATGAAGGCCAAGGAGGTTCCACCTGAATTTTGGGGTGAAGCGGTGAGGCATTCCGCATACGTACTTAACAAGCTACCGACACGAGCTCTTTCAAGCAATACACCGTATGAAGCTTGGTTTGGATCAAAACCCAATATGAGCGACATCAGGATTTTTGGGTGTTGTGTATTTATGAAGCTAGATACCATGTATTCACACGAGAAAATTGGATGATGGTAGTAAATATGTAGTGTACTTTGGAAGAGATGTTGTCTAGAAAGCGGAAACTTGAAGATATGGAAAACGTTACTCTCAATGCAGAGTGTAGTGCGGTTTTCAAAAATCAATTCGGCAAAAGTTAAATTATCCCGGAAGTTTTTCATTGCCATGCACTATTGGAAAGATGGAGAATGTTAAAGCCTTATGTGATTTGGGGGCTAGTGGAAGTTTGATGCCATACTCTATTTGCAAAAGGCTTGGTCTTGGAGAGCTCAAAAGGACAAGAATTTCACTTCAGTTGGCAGATCGTACAATCAAGCTTGCTTTGGGATTCATATAGGATGCACGCTTGTCTCAAACCATAGCAAGCTACTGGGGAGGTAATGATTTTCAATTTTTTATATATCAATATCAAAGGTGATTAAAATATATGGCACTAGATTTTGATAGGGCACTTTTGAATGGACTCGGTAATAGTATTAGATCAGTATCCTAAAAGTATGAGTTATTGAAGAATTATTATGGTTTGATCATTGATGTATAATGAAATGACAACAAGCTCACCCTGCCTCTTGGTCTTGATTGTTATTTTATGAATTCTTTCCGTTTGAGGTTCAAAACCATAGATTTTGATAATCTTTTGATGTGTGATACTGTGCTCTTAGTTTATATGTATTAAAGAATGGTCAGCAATCAAGTGTGTAATTATTCCATACACTAGATATCTAATTCTAGTTGTAAAATTGAGTAATGTATATGAAGCACAAGACTCATCGCTACCTTTCATGTACTAGCTTAGTTTTCTTTGTTTATTTATGGCTTGTGATTTGTCTTTTATGTTTCTGTTTGAATTGGTAAATAGTTAATTCAACCATATTTATCCCATCACCAACAAAATACATGATATCATAAATTATAACTCAACCCCATACCACTTTTACGCTATTTCTAATTCCAACCTCATACCTTTCTCCAACCAAACAGCATCTAAGTACTACACTATTAAAAAATATGGGGGTTTCATTTGACTTAGATTTATGAAGCATGCACATTTTTATTATGTTTTTTATTTTAATCACAACCCATGTTGGCCCGCATATATATATTTTATTATCATTTAATATTACACACTATCCCTAATTTCCCTCACATACTTGTCAGTGACATACCAAGCCTCCTTGAAGTATTCTCTTAATTCTTATGGTTTTCTATCTTGTTACCCTCAAAATAAAATAACAGGATAAGTAAACAAAACAAACATACAACTCCCAAAACTACCACTTAATGAGAGAGGGGGTAGGAATTGATTGGTGGAAAGCTGTAGTGACATATTACCTTTCCCAATTTGTCAAAGAACTTCAGGGAACTATTACTACAAATTAAGAAGAGCTCTCCAGGTGTTTGTCATCTGCTTCACTGTACCTATTTCTTATATAATTAAGCACACTCATACACTCATATAAATAGAACGCGGGGATATCACGTGACCTATAAATCATTGGTCAATTCATTATACTTGTTATAGCTAGAAATGATTAAATCCTACTCCCTTTAATATTTGTTCTCCACAGATACAAGAATACGTAGAGGCTGGAACATTCTGTAACTTCTGCGCACAACTGGGAGTCTTTTGATGCTTGATGAGATTAATCCACGCACTATATCTATTAAGTGATCCATATGAGTGTTGTTGATTACATACCGGGTCATTAAATTTGTTTCTAGGCCGCTAGGATTTTTATGCTTATAACCTATGGTATTTTAATTAATCTGATGCATCATTTCGTGTTTATATGTGTTGCCAACTAAAAGTTGAATACTTTAATGGCCTACTATGAATAACATATTTTGCTAAATATGAAATTTGTTTGTAGTGTCATTTGTTAGTTCAATTTAGTATTTGTTTTTATAGCAGTCACATTGTTAAATCAATCTTTGATCCTTTTAATTATGTATCAAACAAATTTAATGACCAGAAATATTGTTATTTATCTATTAGCATAGTTTTTAATTTTATTTCCTTTTAAAATTTCTTTGGATTGGGTACTAAATATATGTAAAGAGACTTGTGTGCTATTGTTACACCACCGCATGTGAGGGTGTATTTGAACATATTTCATTTTATTTTCCGAAAAATGTCAATATTCCCGAAAACATTGGCTAAAGGGGGAAATAGATTTGAGAGGTAAAATTAATTTAACTAATATACTCTTTGAAAATTAATTTTTATGGTTCCACTGCCGAAAATAAAATGATAAATTTCTTCAGTTCCGTAAAATGTGTATCAATATTTTTATTCATGAATATCAAATAATCTTTACTATTTCAAAAAAGTGGGGACATATATAGTTTATTTGTATAAAATTTGAAGATCAATATGTTATTTATATAGATATATAAGTATACTACACATTTGGATTTGAATATATGGAAATTTTAGCATAAATTATACCTATTCAAATAGTTTGTTTGAATAAAATATATAAAGCATAAAAATTGTAAAATATAAATATGCGACACACAATAAATAGCAAAATAATAGAATGAAGAAAAATTGTTGTTCACAGGAGAGGACTGGATTAAGAGATCAAACAAGATGTCAGGAGATTGTCAATCAAATTTTAAAGCACGGAGTGGACCATGCTATCAGATTCGGACAGATGACAATGCACGAACCCGGGGTGCAGGACGTGATAGGAGTTTTGTAAGGTGTTTCAACTGCAACCAGTTATGAAACATAAGGACAGACTGGTGGCGAAAGGGTATGTTCAAAAACAAGGTATAGATTCTGAGGTGGTTTTTGCACTAGTTACACGGATCGAAATAGTGAGACTATTATTGGCTTTAGAAGCAGAAAATAGCTGGGAGGTTCATCACCTTGATGTGAAATCAGCTTGCTTGAATGGTGATCTTCAGGAAGATGTATACGTAACGCAACCAGAAGGATTTGTCGAACAAGGAAAGGAGCATCTAGTGTACAAGCTAATAAAGGCTTTGTCTGGACTTCGTCAAGCACCACAAGCCTGGTATGCAAAATTAAGAAACTGTTTAGAAAGCCCGGGTTTCACAAAATGTCCGTACGAGCATGCATCACTATGCCATAAGTGGCCTGATGCAATGGTTATTGGAAAGTGTTACAAGCATTTCGTTGCGGTAGGTAAGAAATTTTTATGATATTATAACACTGCTAATTTGTTGTTACAATAGCTATAAAGCTAGTGTTGTACTGGAGTGACGGTGTTGCACATCATGTAACACTAGCACCGCCATTACAATAGTTAATTCCAACCCCATACCTTTCTCCAACCAAACAGCATCTAAGTACAACACTATTAATGAATATGGAAAGTTGGACTATATTGCATAACAAAACCCTCTTGAAGCTTAGTTATAGGTTTCATTTGACTTAGATTTATGAAGCATGCACATTTTTATTATTTTTTTTATTTTAATCACAACCGATGTTGGCCCGTATATATATTTTATTATTATTTAATATTACACACTATCCCTAATTTCGCTCACATACTTGTCAGTGACATACCAAGCCTCCTTGAATCATTCTCTTAATTCTTATGGTTTTCTATCTTGTTACCCTCAAAATAAAATAAGGGGATAAGTAAACAAAACAAACATACAACACCCAAAACTATCACTTAATGAGAGAGGGGGTAGGAATTGATTGAAAGCTGTAGTGACATATCATTACCTTTCCCAATTAGTCAAAGAGCTTCAGGGAACTATTACTACAAATTAAGAAAAGCTCTCCAGGTGTTTGTCATCTGTTTCACTGTACCTATTTTTTATATAATTAAGCACACTCATACACTCATATAAATAGAACGCGGGGATATCACGTGACCTATAAATCATTGGTCAATTCATTATACTTGTTATAGCTAGAAATGATTAAATCCTACTCCCTTTAATATTTGTTCTCCACAGATACAAGAATACGTAGAGGCTGGAACATTCTGTAACTTCTGCGCACAACTGGGAGTCTTTTGATGCTTGATGAGATTAATCCACGCACTATATCTATTAAGTGATCCATATGAGTGTTGTTGATTACATACCGGGTCATTAAATTTGTTTCTAGGCCGCTAGGATTTTTATGCTTATAACCTATGGTATTTTAATTAATCTGATGCATCATTTCGTGTTTATATGTGTTGCCAACTAAAAGTTGAATACTTTAATGGCCTACTATGAATAACATATTTTGCTAAATATGAAATTTGTTTGTAGTGTCATTTGTTAGTTCAATTTAGTATTTGTTTTTATAGCAGTCACATTGTTAAATCAATCTTTGATCCTTTTAATTATGTATCAAACAAATTTAATGACCAGAAATATTGTTATTTATCTATTAGCATAGTTTTTAATTTTATTTCCTTTTAAAATTTCTTTGGATTGGGTACTAAATATATGTAAAGAGACTTGTGTGCTATTGTTACACCACCGCATGTGAGGGTGTATTTGAACATATTTCATTTTATTTTCCGAAAAATGTCAATATTCCCGAAAACATTGGCTAAAGGGGGAAATAGATTTGAGAGGTAAAATTAATTTAACTAATATACTCTTTGAAAATTAATTTTTATGGTTCCACTGCCGAAAATAAAATGATAAATTTCTTCAGTTCCGTAAAATGTGTATCAATATTTTTATTCATGAATATCAAATAATCTTTACTATTTCAAAAAAGTGGGGACATATATAGTTTATTTGTATAAAATTTGAAGATCAATATGTTATTTATATAGATATATAAGTATACTACACATTTGGATTTGAATATATGGAAATTTTAGCATAAATTATACCTATTCAAATAGTTTGTTTGAATAAAATATATAAAGCATAAAAATTGTAAAATATAAATATGCGACACACAATAAATAGCAAAATAATAGAATGAAGAAAAATTGTTGTTCACAGGAGAGGACTGGATTAAGAGATCAAACAAGATGTCAGGAGATTGCCAATCAAATTTTAAAGCACGGAGTGGACCATGCTATCAGATTCGGACAGATGACAATGCACGAACCCGGGGTGCAGGACGTGATAGGAGTTTTGTAAGGTGTTTCAACTGCAACCAGTTATGAAACATAAGGACAGACTGGTGGTGAAAGGGTATGTTCAAAAACAAGGTATAGATTCTGAGGTGGTTTTTGCACTAGTTACACGGATCGAAATAGTGAGACTATTATTGGCTTTAGAAGCAGAAAATAGCTGGGAGGTTCATCACCTTGATGTGAAATCAGCTTGCTTGAATGGTGATCTTCAGGAAGATGTATACGTAACGCAACCAGAAGGATTTGTCGAACAAGGAAAGGAGCATCTAGTGTACAAGCTAATAAAGGCTTTGTCTGGACTTCGTCAAGCACCACAAGCCTGGTATGCAAAATTAAGAAACTGTTTAGAAAGTCCGGGTTTCACAAAATGTCCGTACGAGCATGCATCACTATGCCATAAGTGGCCTGATGCAATGGTTATTGGAAAGTGTTACAAGCATTTCGTTGCGGTAGGTAAGAAATTTTTATGATATTATAACACTGCTAATTTGTTGTTACAATAGCTATAAAGCTAGTGTTGTACTGGAGTGACGGTGTTGCACATCATGTAACACTAGCACCGCCATTACAATAGTTAATTCCAACCCCATACCTTTCTCCAACCAAACAGCATCTAAGTACAACACTATTAATGAATATGGAAAGTTGGACTATATTGCATAACAAAACCCTCTTGAAGCTTAGTTATAGGTTTCATTTGACTTAGATTTATGAAGCATGCACATTTTTATTATTTTTTTTATTTTAATCACAACCGATGTTGGCCCGTATATATATTTTATTATCATTTAATATTACACACTATCCCTAATTTCGCTCACATACTTGTCAGTGACATACCAAGCCTCCTTGAAGCATTCTCTTAATTCTTATGGTTTTCTATCTTGTTACCCTCAAAATAAAATAAGAGGATAAGTAAACAAAACAAACATACAACACCCAAAACTATCACTTAATGAGAGAGGGGGTAGGAATTGATTGAAAGCTGTAGTGACATATCATTACCTTTCCCAATTAGTCAAAGAGCTTCAGGGAACTATTACTACAAATTAAGAAAAGCTCTCCAGGTGTTTGTCATCTGTTTCAATGTACCTATTTTTTATATAATTAAGCACACTCATACACTCATATAAATAGAACGCGGGGATATCACGTGACCTATAAATCATTGGTCAATTCATTATACTTGTTATAGCTAGAAATGATTAAATCCTACTCCCTTTAATATTTGTTCTCCACAGATACAAGAATACGTAGACGCTGGAACATTGTGTAACTTCTGCGCACAACTGGGAGTCTTTTGATGCTTGATGAGATTAATCCACGCACTATATCTATTAAGTGATCCATTATCTATTAAGTGATCCATATGAGTGTTGTTGATTACATACCGGGTCATTAAATTTGTTTCTAGGCCGCTAGGATTTTTATGCTTATAACCTATGGTATTTTAATTAATCTGATGCATCATTTCGTGTTTATATGTGTTGCCAACTAAAAGTTGAATACTTTAATGGCCTACTATGAATAACATATTTTGCTAAATATGAAATTTGTTTGTAGTGTCATTTGTTAGTTCAATTTAGTATTTGTTTTTATAGCAGTCACATTGTTAAATCAATCTTTGATCCTTTTAATTATGTATCAAACAAATTTAATGACCAGAAATATTGTTATTTATCTATTAGCATAGTTTTTAATTTTATTTCCTTTTAAAATTTCTTTGGATTGGGTACTAAATATATGTAAAGAGACTTGTGTGCTATTGTTACACCACCGCATGTGAGGGTGTATTTGAACATATTTCATTTTATTTTCCGAAAAATGTCAATATTCCCGAAAACATTGGCTAAAGGGGGAAATAGATTTGAGAGGTAAAATTAATTTAACTAATATACTCTTTGAAAATTAATTTTTATGGTTCCACTGCCGAAAATAAAATGATAAATTTCTTCAGTTCCGTAAAATGTGTATCAATATTTTTATTCATGAATATCAAATAATCTTTACTATTTCAAAAAAGTGGGGACATATATAGTTTATTTGTATAAAATTTGAAGATCAATATGTTATTTATATAGATATATAAGTATACTACACATTTGGATTTGAATATATGGAAATTTTAGCATAAATTATACCTATTCAAATAGTTTGTTTGAATAAAATATATAAAGCATAAAAATTGTAAAATATAAATATGCGACACACAATAAATAGCAAAATAATAGAATGAAGAAAAATTGTTGTTCACAGGAGAGGACTGGATTAAGAGATCAAACAAGATGTCAGGAGATTGCCAATCAAATTTTAAAGCACGGAGTGGAACATGCTTTAAAGCACAGAGTGGACCATGCTATCAGATTCGGACAGATGACAATGCACGAACCCGGGGTGCAGGACGTGATAGGAGTTTTGTAAGGTGTTTCAACTGCAACCAGTTATGAAACATAAGGACAGACTGGTGGCGAAAGGGTATGTTCAAAAACAAGGTATAGATTCTGAGGTGGTTTTTGCACTAGTTACACGGATCGAAATAGTGAGACTATTATTGGCTTTAGAAGCAGAAAATAGCTGGGAGGTTCATCACCTTGATGTGAAATCAGCTTGCTTGAATGGTGATCTTCAGGAAGATGTATACGTAACGCAACCAGAAGGATTTGTCGAACAAGGAAAGGAGCATCTAGTGTACAAGCTAATAAAGGCTTTGTCTGGACTTCGTCAAGCACCACAAGCCTGGTATGCAAAATTAAGAAACTGTTTAGAAAGCCCGGGTTTCACAAAATGTCCGTACGAGCATGCATCACTATGCCATAAGTGGCCTGATGCAATGGTTATTGGAAAGTGTTACAAGCATTTCGTTGCGGTAGGTAAGAAATTTTTATGATATTATAACACTGCTAATTTGTTGTTACAATAGCTATAAAGCTAGTGTTGTACTGGAGTGACGGTGTTGCACATCATGTAACACTAGCACCGCCGTTACAATAGTTAATTCCAACCCCATACCTTTCTCCAACCAAACAGCATCTAAGTACAACACTATTAATGAATATGGAAAGTTGAACTATATTGCATAACAAAACCCTCTTGAAGCTTAGTTATAGGTTTCATTTGACTTAGATTTATGAAGCATGCACATTTTTATTATGTTTTTTATTTTAATCACAACCGATGTTGGCCCGCATATATATTTTATTATCATTTAATATTACACACTATCCCTAATTTCGCTCACATACTTGTCAGTGACATACCAAGCCTCCTTGAAGCATTCTCTTAATTCTTATGGTTTTCTATCTTGTTACCCTCAAAATAAAATAAGAGGATAAGTAAACAAAACAAACATACAACACCCAAAACTATCACTTAATGAGAGAGGGGGTAGGAATTGATTGAAAGCTGTAGTGACATATCATTACCTTTCCCAATTAGTCAAAGAACTTCAGGGAACTATTACTACAAATTAAGAAAAGCTCTCCAGGTGTTTGTCATCTGTTTCACTGTACCTATTTTTTATATAATTAAGCACACTCATACACTCATATAAATAGAAAGCGGGGATATCACGTGACTTATAAA
This sequence comes from Daucus carota subsp. sativus, assembly GCF_001625215.2. Lineage (NCBI taxonomy): Eukaryota > Viridiplantae > Streptophyta > Magnoliopsida > Apiales > Apiaceae > Daucus > Daucus carota. Next base: position 7,014,925 of record NC_030388.2, read on the forward strand.
TCATTGGTCAATTCATTATACTTGTTATAGCTAGAAATGATTAAATCCTACTCCCTTTAATATTTGTTCTCCACAGATACAAGAATATGTAGAGGCTGGAACATTGTGTAACTTATGCGCACAACTGGGAGCCTTTTGATGCTTGATGAGATTAATCCACGCACTATATCTATTAAGTGATCGGTTATCTATTAAGTGATCCATATGTTGAGTGTTGTTGATTACATACCGGGTCATTAAATTTGTTTCTAGGCCGCTAGGATTTTTATGCTTATAACCTATGGTCTTTTAATTAATCCGATGCATCATTTCGTGTTTATATGTGTTGCCAACTAAAAGTTGAATACTTTAATGGCCTACTATGAATAACATATTTTGCTAAATATGAAATTTGTTTGTAGTGTCATTTGTAAGTGCAATTTAGTATTTGTTTTTATAGCAATCACATTGTTAAATCAATCTTTGATCCTTTTAATTATGTATCAAACAAATTTAATGACCAGAAATATTGTTATTTATCTATTAGCATAGTTTTTAATTTTATTTCCTTTTAAAATTTCTTTGGATTGGGTACTAAATATATGTAAAGAGACTTGTGTGCTATTGTTACACCACCGCATGTGAGGGTGTATTTGAACATATTTCATTTTATTTTCCGAAAAATGTCAATATTCCCGAAAACATGGGCTAAAGGGGAAAATAGATTTGAGAGGTAAAATTAATTTAACTAATATACTTTTTGAAAATTAATTTTTATGGTTCCACTGCCGAAAATAAAATGATAAATTTCTTCAGTTTCGTAAAATATGTATCAATATTTTTATTCATGAATATCAAATAATCTTTACTATTTCAAAAAAGTGGGGACATATATAGTTTATTTGTATAAAATTTGAAGATCAATATGTTATTTTAATAGATATATAAGTATACTACACATTTGGATTTGAATATATGGAAATTTTAGCATAAATTATACCTATTCAAAAAGTTTGTTTGAATAAAATATATAAAGCATAAAAATTGTAAAATATAAATATGCGACACACAATAAATAGCAAAATAATAGAATGAAGAAAAATTGTTGTTCACAGGAGACGACTGGATTAAGAGATCAAACAAGATGTCAGGAGATTGCCAATCAAATTTTAAAGCACGGAGTGGACCATGCTATCAGATTCGGACAGATGACAATGCACGAACCCGGGGTGCAGGACGTGATAGGAGTTTTGTAAGGTGTTTAAACTGCAACCAGTTATCAAACATAAGGACAGACTGGTCGCGAAAGGGTATGTTCAAAAACAAGGTATAGATTCTGAGGTGGTTTTTGCACGAGTTACAGGGATCGAAATAGTGAGAATATTATTGGCTTTAGAAGCAAAAAATAGCTGGGAGGTTCATCACCTTGATGTGAAATCGCTTGCTTGAATGGTGATCTTCAGGAAGATGTATACGTAACGCAAACAGAAGGATTTGTCGAACAAGGAAAGGAGCATCTAGTGTACAAGCCAATAAAGGCTTTGTCTGCACTTCGTCAAGCACCACAAGCCTGGTATGCAAAATTAAGCAACTGTTTAGAAAGCCCGGATTTCACAAAATGTCCATACCAGCATGCATCACTACGCCATAAGTGGCCTGATGCAATGGTTATTGGAAAGTGTTACAAGCATTTCGTTGTGGTAGGTAAGAAATTTTTATGATATTGTAACATAGCTGATTTGTTGTTACAATAGCTATAAAGCTAGTGTTGTACTGGAGTGACGGTGTTGCACAACATGTAACACTAGCATCGTGGTTACAATAGTTAATTCCAACCCCATACCTTTCTCCAACCAAACAGCATCTAAGTACTACACTATTAATGAATATGGAAAGTGGAACTATATTGCATAACAAAATCCTCTTGAAGCTTAGTTATAGGTTTCATTTGACTTAGATTTATGAAGCATGCACATTTTTATTATGTTTTTTATTTCAATCACAACCGATGTTGGCCCGCATATATATATATATATTATTATCATTTAATATTACACACTATCCCTAATTTCGCTCACATACTTGTCAGTGACATACCAAGCCTCCTTGAAGCATTCTCTTAATTCTTATGGTTTTCTATCTTGTTACCCTCAAAATAAAATAACAAGATAAGTAAACAAAACAAACATACAACACCCAAAACTACCACTTAATGAGAGAGGGGGTAGGAATTGATTGGTGGAAAGCTGTAGTGACATATCATTACCTTTTCCAATTAGTCAAAGAACTTCAGGGAACTATTACTACAAATTAAGAAGAGCTCTCCAGGTGTTTGTCATCTGTTTCACTGTACCTATTTTTAATATAATTAAGCACACTCATACACTTATATAAATAGAACGCCTGGATATCACGTGACCTATAAATCATTGGTCAATTCATTATACTTGTTATAGCTAGAAATGATTAAATCCTACTCCCTTTAATATTTGTTCTCCACAGATACAAGAATATGTAGAGGCTGGAACATTGTGTAACTTCTGCGCACAACTGGGAGCCTTTTGATGCTTGATGAGATTAATCCACGCACTATATCTATTAAGTGATCCGTTATCTATTAAGTCCATATGTTGAGTGTTGTTGATTACATACAGGGTCATTAAACTTGTTTCTAGGCCGCTAGAATTTTTATGTTTATAACCAATTGTCTTTTAATTAATCCGATGCATAATTTCGTGTTTAAATGTGTTGCCAACTAAAAGTTGAATACTTTAATGGGCTACTATGAATAACATATTTTGCTAAATATGAAATTTGTTTGTAGTGTCATTTGTAAGTGCAATTTAGTATTTGTTTTTATAGCAGTCACATTGTTAAATCAATCTTTGATCCTTTTAATTATGTATCAAACAAATTTAATGACCAAAAATATTGGTATTTATCTATTAGCATAGCTTTTAATTTTATTTCCTTTTAAAATTTCTTTGGATTGGGTACTAAATATATGTAAAGAGGCTTGTGTGCTATTGTTACACCACCGCATGTGAGGGTGTATTTGAACATATTTCATTTTATTTTCCGAAAAATGTCAATATTCCCGAAAACATTGGCTAAAGGGGGAAATAGATTTGAGAGGTAAAATTAAAATAACTAATATACTTTTTGAAAATTAATTTTTAAGGTTCCACTGCCGAAAATAAAATAATAAATTTCTTGAGTTCCGTAAAATGTGTATCAATATTTTTATTCATGAATATCAAATAATCTTTATTATTTCAAAAAAGTGGGGACATATATAGTTTATTTGTATAAAATTTGAACATCAATATGTTATTAATATAGATATATAAGTATACTATACATTTGGATTTGAATATATGGAAATTTTAGCATAAATTATACCTGTTCAAATAGTTTGTTTGAATAAAATATATAAAGCATAAAAATTGTAAAATATAAATATGCGACACACAATAAATAGCAAAATAGTAGAATGAAGAAAATTGTTGTTCACAGGAGAGGACTGGATTAAGAGATTAAACAAGATGTCAGGAGATTGCCAATCAAATCTTAAAGCACGGAGTGGACGAGGCTATCAGATTCGGACAGATGACAATGCACGAACCCAGGGTGCAGGACGTGATAGGAGTTTTGTAAGGTGTTTCAACTGCAACCAGTTATGAAACATAAGGAGAGACTGGTCGCGAAAGGGTATGTTCAAAAACAAGGTCTAGATTCTGAGGTGGTTTTTGCAGGAGTTACACGGATCGAAATAGTGAGACTATTATTGGCTTTAGAAGCAAAAAGTAGCTGGGAGGTTCATCACCTTGATGTGAAATCAGCTTGCTTGAATGGTGATCTTCAAGAAGATGTATACGTAAGGCAACCAGAAGGATTTGTCGAACAAGGAAAGGAGCATCTATTGTACAAGCTAATAAAGGCTTTGTGTAGACTTCGTCAAGCACCACAAGCCTGGTATGCAAAATTAAGAAACTGTTTAGAAAGCCCGGGTTTCACAAAATGTCCGTACGAGCATGCATCACTACGCCATAAGTGGCCTGATGCAATGGTTATTGGAAAGTGTTACAAGCATTTCGTTGCGGTAGGTAAGAAATTTTTATGATATTGTAACACTGCTGATTTGTTGTTACAATAGCTATAAAGCTAGTGTTGTACTGGAGTGACGGTGTTGCACAACATGTAACACTAGCACCGCGGTTACAATAATTATTTCCAACCCCATACCTTTCTCCAACCAAACAGCATCTAAGTACTACACTATTAATGAATATGGAAAGTTGAACTATATTGCATAACAAAACCCTCTTGAAGCTTAGTTATAGGTTTCATTTGACTTAGATTTATGAAGCATGCACATTTTTATTATGTTTTTTATTTTAATCACAACCGATGTTGGCCCGCATATATATATTTTATTATCATTTAATATTACACACTATCCCTAATTTCGCTCACATACTTGTCAGTGACATACCAAGCCTCCTTGAAGCATTCTCTTAATTCTTATGGTTTTCTATCTTGTTACCCTCAAAATAAATAACAGGATAAGTAAACAAAACAAACATACAACACCCAAAATTACCACTTAATGAGAGAGGGGGTAGGAATTGATTGGTGGAAAGCTGTAGTGACATATCATTACCTTTCCCAATTAGTCAAAGAACTTCAGGGAACTATTGCTACTAATTAAGAAAAGCTCTCCAGGTGTTTGTCATCTGTTTCACTGTACCTATTTTTTATATAATTAAGCACACTCAAACACTCATATAAATAGAACGCCCGGATATCACGTGACTTATAAATCATTGGTCAATTCATTATACATGTTATAGCTAGAAATGATTAAATCCTACTCCCTTTAATATTTGTTCTCCATAGATACAAGAATATGTAGAGGCTGGAACATTGTGTAACTTCTGCGCACAATTGGGAGCCTTTTGATGCTTGATGAGATTAATCCACGCACTATATCTATTAAGTGATCCATATGTTGAGTGTTGTTGATTACATACGGGGTCATTAAATTTGTTTCTAGGCCGCTAGGATTTTTATGCTTATAACATATGGTCTTTTAATTAATCTGATGGATCATTTCGTGTTTATATGTGTTGCCAACTAAAAGTTGAATACTTTAATGGCCTACTATGAATAACATATTTTGCTAAATATGAAATTTGTTTGTAGTGTCATTTGTAAGTGCAATTTAGTATTTGTTTTTATAGGAGTCACATTGTTGAATCAATCTTTGATCCTTTTAATTATGTATCAAACAAATTTAATGACCAAAAATATTGGTATTTATCTATTAGCATAGCTTTTAATTTTATTTCCTTTTAAAATTTCTTTGGAGTGGGTACTAAATATATGTAAAGAGGCTTGTGTGCTATTGTTACACCACCGCATGTGAGGGTGTATTTGAACATATTTCATTTTATTTTCCAAAAATGTCAATATTCCCGAAAACATTGGCTAATGGGGGAAATTGATTTGAGAGGTAAAATTAATTTAACTAATATACTTTTTGAAAATTAATTTTTAAGGTTCCGCTGCCGAAAATAAAATGATAAATTTCTTCAGTTCCGTAAAATGTGTATCAATATTTTTATTCATGAATATCAAATAATCTTTATTATTTCAAAAAAGTGGGGACATATATAGTTTATTTGTATAAAATTTGAACATCAATATGTTATTAATATAGATATATAAGTATACTACACATTTCGATTTGAATATATGGAAATTTTAGCATAAATTATAACTATTCAAATAGTTTGTTTGAATAAAATATATAAAGCATAAAAATTGTAAAATATAAATATGCGACACACAATAAATAGAAAAATAATAGAATGAAGAAAAATTGTTGTTCACAAGAGAGGACCGGATTAAGAGACCAAACAAGATGTCAGGAGATTGCCAATCAAATTTTAAAGCACGGAGTGGACAAGGCTATCAGATTCGGACAGATGACAATGCACGAACCCAGGGTGCCGGACGTGATAGGAGTTTTGTAAGGTGTTTCAACTGCAACCAGTTATGAAACATAAGGAGAGACTCGTCGCGAAAGGGTATGTTCAAAAACAAGGTATAGATTCTGAGGTGATTTTTGCACCAGTTACACGGATCCAAATAGTGAGACTATTATTGGCTTTAGAAGCAAAAAATAGCTGGGAGGTTCATCACCTTGATGTGAAATCAGCTTGCTTGAATGGTGATCTTCAAGAAGATGTATACGTAATGCAACCAGAAGGATTTGTCGAACAAGGAAAGGAGCATCTAGTGTACAAGCTAATAAAGGATTTGTCTGGACTTCGTCAAGCACCACAAGCCTCGTATGCAAAATTAAGCAACTGTTTAGAAAGCCCGGGTTTCACAAAATGTCCGTACGAGCATCCATCACTACGCCATAAGTGGCCTGATGCAATGGTTATTGGAAAGTGTTACAAGCATTTCGTTGGGGTAGGTAAGAAATTTTTATGATATTGTAACACTGCTGATTTGTTGTTACAATAGCTATAAAGCTAGTGTTGTACTCGAGTGACGGTGTTGCACAACATGTAACACTAGCACCGCGGTTACAATAGTTAATTCCAACCCCATACCTTTCTCCAACCAAACAACATCTAAGTACTACACTGTTAATGAATATGGAAAGTTGAACTATATTGCATAACAAAACCCTCTTGAAGCTTAGTTATAGGTTTCATTTGACTTAGATTTATGAAGCATGCACATTTTTATTATTTTTTTTATTTTAATCACAACCGATGTTGGCCCGCATATATATATTTTATTATCATTTAATATTACACACTATCCCTAATTTGGCTCACATACTTGTCAGTGACATACCAAGCCTCCTTGAAGCATTTTCTTAATTCTAATGGTTTTCTATCTTGTTACCCTCAAAATAAAATAACAGGATAAGTAAACAAAACAAACATACAACTCCCAAAACTACCACTTAATGAGAGAGGGGGTAGGTATTGATTGGTGGAAAGCTGTAGTGACATATCATTACCTTTCCCAATTAGTCAAAGAACTTCAGGGAACTATTACTACAAATTAAGAAGAGCTCTCCAGGTGTTTGTCATCTGTTTCACTGTACCTATTTTTTATATAATTAAGCACACTCATACACTCATATAAATAGAACGCGGGGATATCACGTGACCTATAAATCATTGGTCAATTCATTATACTTGTTATAGCTAGAAATGATTAAATCCTACTCCCTTTAATATTTGTTCTCCACAGATACAAGAATATGTAGAGGCTAGAACATTGTGTAACTTCTGCACACAACTTGATGAGATTAATCCACGCACTATATCTATTAAGTGATCCATTATCTATTAAGTGATCCATATGTTGAGTGTTGTTGATTACATACCGGGTCATTAAATTTGTTTCTAGGCCGCTAGGATTTTTATGCTTATAACCTATGGTATTTTAATTAATCTGATGCATCATTTCGTGTTTATATGTGTTGCCAACTAAAAGTTGAATACTTTAATGGCCTACCATGAATAACATATTTTGATAAATATGAAATTTGTTTGTAGTGTCATTTGTAAGTGGAATTTAGTATTTGTTTTTATAGCAGTCACATTGTTAAATCAATCTTTGATCCTTTTAATTATGTATCAAACAAATTTAATGACCAAAAATATTGGTATTTATCTATTAGCATAGCTTTTAATTTTATTTCCTTTTAAAATTTCTTTGGACTGGGTACTAAATATATGTAAAGAGGCTTGTGTGCTATTGTTACACCATCGCATGTGAGGGTGTATTTGAACATATTTCATTTTATTTTCCGAAAAATGTCAATATTCCCGAAAACATTGGCTAAAGGGGGAAATGGATTTGAGAGGTAAAATTAATTTAACTAATATGCTTTTTGAAAATTAATTTTTAAGGTTCCACTGCTCAAAATAAAATGATAAATTTCTTCAGTTCCGTAAAATTTGTATCAATATTTTTATTCATGAATATCAAATAAGCTTTATTATTTCAAAAAAGTGGGGACATATATAGTTTAGTTGTATAAAATTTGAACATCAATATGTTATTAATATAGATATATAAGTATACTACACATTTCGATTTGAATATATGGAAATTTTAGCATAAATTATACCTATTCAAATAGTTTGTTTGAATAAAATATATAAAGCATAAAAATTGTAAAATATAAATATGCGACACACAATAAATAGCAAAATAATAGAATGAAGAAAAATTGTTGTTCACAGGAGAGGACTGGATTAAGAGATCAAACAAGATGTCAGGAGATTGCCAATCAAATTTTAAAGCACGGAGTGGCCGAGGCTATCAGATTCGGACAGATGACAATGCACGAACCCAGGGGGCAGGACGTGATAGGAGTTTTGTAAGGTGTTTCAACTGCAACCAGTTATGAAACATAAGGAGAGACTGGTCGCGAAAGGGTATGTTCAAAAACAAGGTATAGATTCGGAGGTGGTTTTGGCATCAGTTATACGCATCGAAATAGTGAGACTATTATTGGCTTTATAAGCAAAAAATAGCTGGGAGGTTCATCACCTTGATGTTAAATCAGCTTGCTTGAATGGGGATCTTCAGGAAGATGTATACGTAACCACTACACCATAGATTGGATATAGCAACCGCTAGAAATAGTTGCCATTTGACAAAAAAGCATTGCAGTAGAGTTTATTGCAACAGTTTTCAAAAAAATGACCGTTAACTTTGCTCGCGTTGGCATAGGGTACTTTATGCAATGATTTACACCTGTATTGCAACATGCTGAATTTATTGCAAAAGCAACATATTGCAACAAAATTGTCCTATACAACAATGGTACTTACTCATTGCAGTTGGTTGTGATTTTATTGCAACAAAGGATTGCAACACTTTCTTTTAATTAAGCATTGCCATATACAACCTGTGGCAACATTTTTGGTCCCAAATGCATTGATATTTAAATGATTTTTAATGATAAAATTATCCTCTAAGGCAACAATAAAAACATATATTGCAACAATATGGTTAAAAAAAATTGACATGCCCATTTTCAAAATATATTCATCCACCAATAAAGGTTCAACACAATAAATCCCAAAAACAGTACTGAGACTGTTACCAACCATAAACCAAGTCCTACACAACCACAACAAAGTGCAATATCATCATTACTACATCAAATTAAAAGGCGATCACAAGTCTAGAACTACTAGAAATAGTCTAAAGTACGTAGGTTAATTACATCAAATATTTTGACATCAAAATATAGGCCAAGTCTGGAATATAGTAGCTGATTAAGAATCAGCAGCTGCATCGCTCTCATCCTCTGACTCCTCACTCTGACCACTTGCACATAGTTCATCCACATTTATATGCAGCGATGGGTTTTTCTCAGCCAAATGTTCGAGGATTTTCTTCAACTTTCTATTAAGCTTATCCTCCATTCACTACACCATAAAAGGCTTATAGCAACGCGGAGAAACCATTGCGCAAAGTGCTATATATGTTGCAATAGGTTCAATAGCAACAAAAGTGCCAAATTTTGGCGTTGCATCTGACCGCGTTGCAATTGGTGGATTTAGCAACAAATATATCCCCTTACAGCAATGAAATTAGTTTATTGCAATAAATCGATATAGTAACAAATGTTTGTCTACAGCAACGCATTCCTTGTATTGCATTAGCTTAATTTTGTTTCATTTGGATGACTTTAAGGCAACAAATATTAGACCAATTGCAATGAATTTTAACCAAGATTTTCGCCCGTATTACAATATTTTAATATATTTTTGTGCAACAGATTTCGATGCAATAGCAACAATTTTTTTTAAAAAAAAATGAAAAGGTCATTGCTGCAAATACAAATAGCCAGGCATATAGCCACAAATTTCAATTGTCACAAATTTCCACAGTCAATTAAGAATTCTAATTAGCATCAAGTAGCTGCCAACAATCCAAAAGCGGTACCATGACCGTGACAATATAGTCTAGACATAATTCTAAGTCGCATACTTAAATAAGCCATATAAGACATAATTTAAACAAAAGACTTAGTCTAAGCTAGACGGAGCTAGATAATTGCTAAGTTAATGATATACGACATAACAGAGGATCAGCTAGGCAGAGCCATCTCCATCATCTGAACCGATCTCATCATCTCCGTAATTGGCAGATCCATCCCCATCGCCTACATCGTCATCATCTTTGTCACTGGAAGATCCTTCCCCTTCTTTTCCATCGTCCTCATCATCTGATCCATCAGTTTGGCCACACAATTCTTCTACATTGACATTTAAAGTGGGATTCATTTCTGCAAGTCTCCCCAAAATTTTCTCGAGTTTCTTATTCATCTTGTCATCCATTTCAGCAGCTATTTCTTTCCTCATCTTTTCCAGGTCTGCAGAATCTATGTGACCAATATTTTCCGGTTGTTTCTTTGCAGATTTCCTTGTTCTGCCGGTTCTTCCTACCAACCAGTTTGGTCCATGAGCTTCAAAATCAATCTCAGCTTCATCCTCATCATGATCAGATGGACGTTCTTCCAAATTTTCATCATTTTCCTTTTCTTTTTCGTTTTCCTTTTCCTAAAAGTATGCCAATGCATTAGTAGAGTTGTAGACACATAATCGGACAAAAAAACTGAATATATATATATATATATATATATATACACACTATTTAATTAATACCTTCTTTTTATGACCCTCGCGTGTTTTTGTATACAACTCACGCTTGGCAGAACCTTCACCATCCAACTGAGCAATTTTCTATGATAAAAGAACATGCATGAGTATTTGTACAGAAATGAAATAGAATGCACAAGAAATATTCTAGTGACTTAACATACCAATTCACTACGAAGCTGGGCAAAACTCTTACGACCAGCAGCATGAGTATCAATCACCTTCTTCCGATTTGCTATATTTTTTCCAGCTTTTTCCTCGACAAAATCATCATTCCAGTACCTCAGCAGAGCCATGAACTGTTCCAATGGAATATTTGCAGGCTTGCTTTTGATACGGTCCCTGTCATTGTTGAACTTCTTAAAGCATCGAGACTTAATTCGGCTTTTGTATACCCTCCAGTTGTCATCAAGCGTCCTCAATACCCAATCTTTCCCTTCGTCAGGAATAATGTACTTTGTCTAGTGAAGTCATTGATTAAAAATTTTAATTAATCATGTATTAAATAACTAGCAATTAGTTCATTTAACAAATATAGTGAAAAAGAACAAGACAATTATAAAAAAAAATATAGCTTTTTACCCTGACATATTCCCACCAGCCAGTTTTTTCTTCCTCTGGAACTTTAGACCAATTAACAAAATCAAGTGGAATATATAATCTTGCTATTGTCCCCAAGAAACTGCTCAATTCAGTAACTACTTTATCTTTCCTTGAGTATGGCTGAAAGTCAGAATTTAAGGAAACTACTGGCCTATCTTCGAGCTTCCTTGTGAACACATGATTCATCTTTGTAGGTCCTCTGCGCCTTTGATTTTTATTACTACTTTCACCTATATAAAATAAGACACAAATAATTAGTTCAAGAGATCATTATTTATACTTGAGTGAAACCATTATTTAAATATGACAATAAACCTGTCTCAAATACACTTTCGATGATGGGCGCATTAGCCCCCTGATGACCCTCCACAATAGTCGCAGCCTTGTCATTTGTTTTTTTCTTTTTCACACCCCTTTTCTTTTCTGCTTGCATTGATAAGTATGTATCCATCGTACAAATTCCCTGATTGTTAGGAACCCTAATCAGCGTGGTAAGATCAACCGGTAGTGGAGGGGGTGGAGGGAGTATTGGATGGGGTTCTCCCCATCAGCAGCCTAGAAAAAACACAAAAAAATAGGTAACCTCAAAATAAAATCCAAAAATATATTAAAAAAACAAGAAAGTTAAATAAAACTAGCCATGTACCTTTTCAACATTGTTAACCGATGAACGGGTCACTCGTTTAACCGTGACCTCCTTCTCCTTTAGAACTTTCTTTTTTTCCTACAAAATGAAAAATGGTCAAACATTAAAACTACGATTCCATATATGATATTATTTATGGAAAAAAAACAATGTCATACACTGAAAAGAATAACATGCACATCTTCCTCTTCACTTAAACTGTCATGTCCAGAAACATACGGCCTATCAAAGTTCAGTTCCAGATCTGACCATACCTCTACAACCTTTTTTCTTTTATTCTTTTTTAAATTTGCAGCTTCAGCCAGATCAGCAGCCTTCTCCTTCAATTTAAGTCTTTCTGCTTCTTTCCGGACTTCTTCCACCCTCATCCTTCTCTTCAATTCATAATCTGCAACTTTTTCCTGCAAATGAAGCAACAAATTATAAACTGAAAAATATGTGTGATATCTTATGATATTATGAGATGAAAAGAACCAATTACCGTGCCACTTTCTTTTTCCTTCTCATTCTGAGTTAAATGATCTGCCTTCTCCTTTTCAGTTGATTTCATTTTCTCCTGAGGCTCACTTGCATTTTTCTTCTCATTTTCACTATCTTTTTTCCTTTTTCTGTTACTCTGTTGATCTGCGGGTTTCTTTTCAGTATTTCTTTTCTTCTCCAGCTCATATGCATCCCTGGCCAACTTGTTTTTTTCTACTTGTTGTTGTTTAAGATCCTGAACTGTCACAAACTTTCGTTTCACCTGGGAATCAACACCTGGAACAAGAGTACAAGAAAAAAAAGATATAAATGCAGAAGCAATTTAAAAATTATTCACAAAACAAGAAATGTAGCAAAGTACAGTTTAATTACCTTCAAAAAATTAAGTCCTTGGCCTTACAATTACATGGGGTTGGGTCTACCTTAAAGGCTCAATCGACTTGTCAATAACCGTGTCGACATACAGATCTAAGTAAGAACCATTGCTCATACCTTGTCCAAGACGAATTGCATCTGTATCCGTATCAATTAATTTCCAGCCACCGCCTTGTTTCTTTACATATACTCCTCCAATTTCATTATATCCAAGATCATCTTTTACATATTCCATGATTACCGTGTAGGAAAATTTATCAGGGTCAACAACTTCAGCAATGGTGAAACAGCTTTCGTCCTACCGCCAAGATTCAACAGATTCCCTAATATTTTATCACAAATATTTTTTTCTATGTGCATTAGATCTAGATTATGCCTAACCAGGTTTTCCCTCCAATATGGTAATTCAAAAAATATGGACTTCTTTTTAAAGGGACACCCTGTCTCTCGTTTCCTTTTCTTTAAATCTCGCTTTCCGAAACAATTCTCATATCCAAATAATAGTTCTTCAATGTCCATTCCAGACAAAGGAGGTGGAGAAACATCTGTTTCGACCATACCATTGAATCTTTTACAGTCGTACCTAAGCTTGTGGCCAGGAGGAAGGAACTTTCTATGATTCATGTAGACAACTTTTCGACTATGTTTCAAATAGGTTGAAGAAGTACAATAGTGGCAATTGGGACAACCTAACTTACCTTTCGTGCTCCACCCCGATAAAACTGCATACCCCGGAAAATCATTGATGGTCCATAATAGACTCGCGTGCAACGTAAAGGTCTGGTCAGCGTGGGAATCATAAGTTTCTAAACCTATGTCCCATAATTCTTTTAACTCTGCAACCAGTGGCTGCAAATACACATCTATGTCGTTACCAGGGTACTCAGGACCCGGGATTAGTGTTGATAAAATCAAATTTTCTGGTTTCATAATCAACCAAGGAGGAAGATTATAATTGACCAGAACAACTGGCCAGGTGGAGTGACTTATATTCATTGATCGGTAAGGATTGACACCATCTGCAGCTAATCCTAACCTCACATTTCGAATTTCTGCTGCAAATTTTGGATGACTAGCATCCATTGACCTCCACCCCTCTGCATCCGCTGGATGCCTTAACTTTCTGTCTTTTGTTCGCCCCACTGCATGCCACTTCATGAGTTCAGAATACTCTTTACACATGAAAAGCCGTTGCAACCTTGGTTTTAGTGGAAAGTATCTCAAGACTTTTGCGGGAATCTTAGAGCTGTTTTCTTGTACTTTAGTAGAAAAAGGTGCACGGTTATCTTTCTTAGGGACTATCCACCTTGACGCCCCACAAAATTTACACTTAATTTCATCTTTGTTTTCAGACCAATATAACATGCAATCGTTCGGACAAGCATGTATCTTTTCATAATCAAGGCCTAAATCTCTAATCATTTTTTTGGCAACACTAAAATAAGAAGGCAGGTTTACATTCGGGAAAGCTTCCTTCAACAATTGTAAAATACCGCTGAATGCAGACTCGGTAAAACCATGACTGCACTTTAATTGGTAAAGTCTGACTATGAAGCCTAATTGCGTGAAATTTTCAGACCCGGGAAACAGAGGTTGTTTCCCTTCCTGAACAAGCTTATAGAAGTCTTTTGCAGCTTTATTCATTCCATTTCTAGCTCTACCTTCATTGCGAATCATTTCATCAAAATCATCACCTAGGCCTATACACATATCAGAATCATCCATCCCTACATCATTAGGCTTTCTAAACTTGTCGGTTGACACTTCAAATATCCAATTACTAAATGATGGACAAGGACCATTAAACACGAGATGTTCATATACATTGTCCGGAGAAATCCAGAAACGGTTACTGCAATCTTTGCAAGGGCAGCGTAATTCATTTCCTATGGAGAAATTATCAAACGCATTCCTAACAAAATGTGTGGCACCATTACTATAACCCTCACTGTGCTTTGGCAGTGAAATCCAAGTCATGATTATTTTGCAATTTCACAAACCTATTTTCTACACAAGAAATCAAGCAAAATATATACATAAAAACAGAGTTCTCAAAACATAAATATTTATATACACAACACAAAATAACATATCATATATATCTCAACACAAACAACATATATATGCACAACACAAACGCCATTAACATATGAACACAAGTAATTTTTAAATAATAACAGTCACAAATGAAGCCCTAATCAACAAATTAACAAGCCCTGATTGAAGCCCTAATCAACAAACAAGCCCTAATCAACAAACATGCACTAATTGAAACACCCATTTCGATTTACTAACAAATAAACATCGATTGAAGGTGTATGATTGATTTGGGGAAGAAAATCGACTTATACAGTTCAGTTATTTACCTGGTAGCTACGAGCTTCTGTTGTCCGAGCTTGAATATTCGAGCTTGATACTTTCTCTAGCTTGAATCTTCGAGCTTGAATCTCCCAGATAACCTAGCTTGAATCCCCTCTTTCTCTCTTGCCTTCTCGATCGTCTCTCTCTCCCTGAGCTGCTTGTATAATGTATCTATGTAATATTATTACAAGTGTTAGTACAATAATGTATCTGTGTTGACTAGGGTGGAAAGCCCGGTAAAAAAAAATAAAGAAACCCCGCTTATTTTTTGAACCCGGGAAAGTTTGGGCCCAAAATTTTGAACTCTATTGCAACAACTTTAGAAATCCATTGCAATTGTTATAGATTTTTCGAAAAGTTACACTCAGTTGTAACATTTTTAAAAAATATTGCAACAGCTATTGGTTTGTCAAAATTTGTTAAGAAATAGCAACAATTTATGATCAAATTTCAGACTTGGCGTTGCTATAGCCCTTTTATGGTGTAGTGATTTCAGCAGCTATTTCCTTTCTTAGAGTTGCTAATTCCTCAGCTTTTCTGCTTTTATGTGTTGTGATATTCCGTGTTTTGCTTGTTCTGCCACTCCTCCCGACAAGCCAGTTTGGTCCATGAGCTGCAGAGTCTATTTCATCAACTGTCTTTGCTGCTTCTTCAGCCATATCTTCTGCATTTGCATCTGCTTCCTCCTCAATATCATTTCCCTCAGCATCTTTAGTAGCCTACAAATAATAAAAATATGGACAGTAAATAAGTGTTTATACACACACACAAATGTACAAATTCAAGATATCGATCATACATACATTTCTAACAATATTAGAAAGTAATCTCAAAATTTCCTGACCTTCTTTTCATGATTTTTGCGTGTTTTAGGATAAATGTCCGCCTTTGTGGGTGTGTCAGGGGTCGACTGGACCTTTTTCTGACATAAATTAACAAATAATAATTAACAAGTACAAAGCATATTTAAGAATTATAAAAAAAGATATATAATTAACCAAGATCCAGGAGCATACCATGTCATTCCTGATTTGTGCAAATGATGTACGGCCAGCAGTGTGCGTATCAATGACCTTTCTTCGGTTATTTGCATTTTTTACAGCAGTGGACTTAATTTTTTCATCACCCCAATATTGTAGCAAAATCTTGAATTTCTCAAGAGGAATTGACTGCGGCCTATTCTTCAATCTATCCTCATCATTGTCATATTTGGTATAATATTCGGCCTTAAAACGGCTTTTATACATCCTCCACGCATCACAAATGGTCTTTAAAACCCAATCTTTTCCCTCCTCCGGAATGATATACTTTGTCTACATATTAAACATAACAAAACATATTATGTACCAACATTATTTGCATACGCTGCATAATCTAAACATGTAATTTAAAGGTAATTTGTAGTATGTGTGGTTTTGACCTTGACAAACTCCCACCAACCATTCTTCTCTGATTCGGAAACTCGGCTCCAGTTGACATAATCTAGGGGTACACATTGTCTCCCTATTGTCCCCAAGAAACTACCAAATTCTGATCGTATTTTACTATCTTCATGCACAGGTTGCAACTCATGATTTAAGATCAGCTCTGGTCTTTCTTCCAATTTTCTTGTGAAAACAGAACTCATTTTCGTAGGTCCCCTAGGCCTTGTAACTTTAGTTTCACCTTGATATATATATTTCAAAGTAATTAAACACCATTTTTATATAGGATTAGTCCTTTATATATATAATTGAAATTTCTACCACAAGCCAAGGATAAAAAAACATACCTTCAGTTGGAACCTTGCCATCTGTTGGTTCCTTATTTACCCCAGCATCATTGTCCTCTGCATTGCTAGCTGTTTCTCTTTCCTTTTCCTTGAGGCTTTGCGCGCCTCATCTTTACAAATGCCTCCATGGTTCCAACTCCATCATTATTGTATGCCCTCTTTATCTGCTTGAATTCTTGAAGAGTACTAGGTAGCTCGGGGGAGGTGGTACTGCCACTTCATCATCAACCTTGCAAAAAAGTTTATAAAGTATATAAACTCAAAACATTGTGAGATTAACCTAAAATGCAGAAAAATGCACCTTCTTACTGTCAGCAGCAACCTTTTGTGCTGTTTTTGAACCGGTGGTCGGTATTCTGGTGGCAACCTTCACTGATGGAACTTTTTTTGTCCTCTAATTAATTAAAGATCATATATTAAACTTCTATAATATTAATTGCAAAGCTTGAATTAATACTTGAATAAGTTATACACACCTTCGCAGCTGGTTGCTCCTCTTCACTAGTTGGGAGGCTATCTTGTCCTGACACATACTCTCGATCAAATTCTAGGTCTGATATATTCCCAATAACTTCTTCTACATTTTTCTTTTTTGCTTTTTGAGCTTCAAGATCAGCTTTCAATTTCTTTATTCTCAGTTGTTCCAACATTTGATTGTTTTCAGCGACTCTCTTCTTTCTTTTCTCTTCAAAATCAGCAAGAATATCCTAAATAAATTACACATGATTAGTTGTTGCATGATCATATATAATATACAAGAATATATGTCAGAGATGTGTTTTATCAATAAACTCGCCTTTTTGGTAAGTTTTTTCTTGCTTTTTTCATAAACCGGAATGTGCGCAGCAGATTCCACGTTCTCCTGATCATTAACAACCAAGTCAGCAGCTTTAGTAGTTTTCTTCTTGTTGATGTCATCTCCCTCAATTTCTGGTGTAGATTGCACCTTCTCATTACCAACTAAACTCAAGTCCTCATGAGCTCCTTTTTTCTTATTCTTTTGGTCCTTTTGAAGTGTATGTATTGTCACATACTGTGTCTTCACTTTATCTAGACCTACAAGAATATTATTTACACACATGTAATTCGAGAGAAAAGAAAACCAACTAATGATACCAAGACTCAGACCAAAATAATTCCAAAAACTTTTAATAATTACCTTCAAAAAAACTTGTCTTTGGCCTCATGATCACATGAGGTTGCATCTCCTTCACCGGCTCTATAGCCTTGTCCATAATAGTGTCAATGTAAAAGTCTAAGTGACAACCGTCTAGTAAACCCTCAACAAGCTCACCCACATCTGCATCAGAAGAGACTAATTTCCAGCCACCCCCTTGCTTCTTAACATAAATCCCTCCTATTTCAGTGTATCCCACATCGTCCTTCACATATTCCATAAGCACGGAGAAGGAAAATCTGTCCACTTCAACAGCAACTGGTATCTTGATACATTTTCCACACAAGTATTTGTTCTACACAAATTGTCCTTTGTGGTAGAACCTGAGATAAAAGTACTCTGCCATCCTGAAAATAGACATAATCCCAAGAAAAATGTTAGACCTTTGATG
The DNA here is from genome assembly GCF_001625215.2 of Daucus carota subsp. sativus. NCBI lineage: Eukaryota > Viridiplantae > Streptophyta > Magnoliopsida > Apiales > Apiaceae > Daucus > Daucus carota. The sequence goes on from NC_030388.2 coordinate 7,033,423, forward strand.
GACTTGTAGGATCAATAAGCTAAAAGCAATTAGGAAGCTAGTAAGAAACTAATAGAAGCAAGTAATAGGTAAAAGGGTGCAAAAAATAAAAAGCATATAAGAAATAGGAAGCTAATTAAAAACAATAAAATTACAACCCTGTTTTCACAATAAAATGCCACAACACATTACAACTAACATGAACTCCTAAAATTTGACATATTTGAAATACGATAAATTAATAAGTCTCATTCGAAGATTTCATCATTTTCTTCCATTTCACTTGGCGTAACCGGAATTTGTCTATTCGGCACATCATCTCTGTACCAACTATCATCATCAGGTAGGGTATTTACTGAAAAGATTAGTTCTTGCTGCACTGTAGGTCCACTAACTTCTTCAAGTGGATCACTTTCGTCTTCCACATCATTGTAGTCCCTTGGCAGTTTTTTAACAACAAAATACAAGTTCTTTTCAGAACAATCTTGAATGTAGAAAACTTGTTGTACTTGTGTAGCTAAAACAGATGGGTCATCTTTTTGATAAATTCTGTTAAAGTTGACCCTTGTCAACCCATGACAGTCTTTATCGTTTTGGTACCAAATGCATCTAAACAGAACTACTGACAATGATCCCCAATAATCAATCTCTATAATTTCTTCAATGGCTTTATAGTAACTAACATCAGCAACAATGGGGTTTTTGTCTTTTGTACTAGTAAAACTAGTAGTCTGCGCCGTCAAATAAACTCCATTGTTTTGTGTCGTACACTTCCCGTCTCTTTGTTTTGTATGGAATCTAAATCCGTTTATTATATAACCACTAAATTTTCTTGCTGCTCGTTGAGGCCCCTTTGACAAAGCTAACAATTCAGGTGAGCATTCCTCCTTTTTTTGAACCTCATCCTTCAACTAGTTATAAAATTCCTTTGTGTGTTCTCTTTCCCTTTTATACAACTTTGACTTCACTTGATTGTCATATAAGGAACGGTGTTCCCTGCAGTTATGTCAAATTTCAAATATTTAAACATTGTAGTATTATAAAGTACTATATAAACTTGAGTAAAAACTAGGGGAAAGACATATTACCTATTAGCTGCTCTATTTCCATGTTGCCGCTGTTGAACAATACGTATCGATGAGCATTAATCCATATCTTTTCTGCCAAATGTATAGGTTTTCCATCCTTGTTTCGCCTTGAACCAATATAAATTCCAACATTTGAATTCACATAGTTCATTTTGTTTTTGCTATCATCAGTTAAGAATCTAGAACAAAATGTTAGGCATTCTTCAACCATGTACCCTTCAGCTATGCAGCCTTCTGGTTTGCTCCTATTACGAACATATGACTTCAATTTACTCAAATATCTTTCAATCCCAAACATCCATCTAAGGTGCACAGGTCCTCCAAATTCAATTTCTTTACATAAATGAATTGGAAGATGAACCATAATATCAAAGAATGCCGGGGGAAAGATAGTTTCAAGCTGGCAAAGTATTTCGATGATTTCGTTTTGCAACTTCTCTACATCTTCTAACTGTATAACTTTTCCACATATGCCCCTAAAGAAGGAACCAAGTCGAATCAAAGGTATCGCGACATCTGGTTTTAAGGTTTTGATGGCAGCAAACTGAAGTAGGTATTGAAGAATAAAGTGTGCATCATGACTTTTATAACCAGAAATTTTTCTTTCATTCAGTTGCACACACCGGCTAATATTAGATGCACATCCATATGGCAGTCTAGCATTCATCAGCACTGAACAGAAGTCTTCTTTTTCTTTTTTGGTCATGTCAAAACAAGCTGCCATAATTTCAAAGTGACTGTTATCAGCAGATTTCACAGGATGAAGAATCTTACGAATCCCCATCTCCTGCAAATCTAGACGAGCATTTAGATGGTCGTTTGTTCTGCCCCCAATGTTTAACAAAGTTCCTAAGATTTTATCGACGATGTTTTTCTCTATATGCATCACATCTAGATTATGTCTAATTAAATGATCACTCCAATATGGTAACTCAAAGAATATCGACTTTTTTTCCAAGGACAATCTCCATCTTTTTTCTTACCCTTCATCTTTCCAAAATTATTCCTAAATTTACCCAGAAGTTTAATAATGAAATTTCCGGATAAAGGTTCTGGACAAAGATTTGTTTCAACTTCCCCATTAAACCTTTTGGTGTCCAATCTAAACTTGTGATCAGGAGGTAGGAATTTTCTGTGGCTCATGTAGCAAACTTTACGGCTGTGCTTCAAATAGGTTGATGATGTTTCATAGTGACATTCGGGACAACCAAGGTATCCCTTTGTGCTCCAACCCGATAAAACCCCATACCCCGGAAAATCACTTATTGTCCATAATAGGCTGGCATGCAAGGTAAAAGTGTTGTTAAAGTGGGCATCATATGTTTCTATACCAGTTTCCCACAACTCTTTCAACTCAGCTGTAAGTGGCTGCAAATACACATCTATTTCATTACCAGGCTGTAGGACCAGGGATGAGAGTTGAAAGAATTATATTCTCTGGTTTCATAATTAACCAAGGTGGTAAATTATAATTAACTAGCATCACAGGCCAAGTACTGTGAGATATACTCATAGTACGGTAAGGATTAAACCCATCTGCCGCTAACCCCAACCTAACATTTCGATTTTCTTGAGCAAATTTTGGATGACTTGCATCCATTGACTTCCAGCCCTTGGCATCGGCAGGATGTCTTAACTTTCCATCATTTATTCGGCCCGTTGCGTGCCAAGTCATGGTCAGAATATTCTTTAGACAAGAACATTCTTTGCAACCTTGGTTTTAACGGAAAGTATCTCACAACTTTGGCAGGGACTTTATATTTTTTCCTATCATCCTTCTCTAATATATCAGTTTTATCATTATCTACAGCTTTCCATCTTGAAACTCCACACACTTTGCAAATATTTTCATCTTTATTTTTAGCCCAATATAGCATGCAATCGTTAGGACATGCATGTATCTTCTCATAATCAAGGCCTAATTCTTTAATCATCCCCTTCGCAGCACTAAAAGAAGGAGGCAAATTTGACTCGGGGAAGGCCTCTTTTATCAGCTCAAGTATTGCACTAAAGGCTGACTCGGTAAATCCACAAGTGCACTTCAACATGTAAAGCTTAACTACAAAACCTAAACGAGTAAAAGTTTTCGACCCCGGATACAAAGGTTGTTTGCCCTCCTCGACTAGCCTATAAAAATTAATTGCATCTTTGGTCATCTGATTTTTACCACTGGTGTCAATGTCATTTTTATATGAATTACGGATCATCTCATCAAAATCATCCCCCAAACCAAACCCCCCCGGATCACACTCCATATCATCATTAGTTTCACTGATTTTCTTGAATTTAGAAGTTGAAATCTCATATATCCAGTTGACAAACTCTGGATATGGCCCCTTGCATATAAGATGATCATAAACGACATCTCGTGAGTGCCAAAACCGATTAATACATTTCTTACAAGGGCACCTAAGTTCAGTTCCTACACCAAAATTTGCCAAACCATTCGACACAAAATCTTTCACCCCTTTTATATATGTTGGAGTATAATCTAAAACTTGTTAAAAATAAAGTATGTGTTTTATTTGTTTTCTGCAATATTATATGTTAGCATGCAGTTGGACTGAGTCCATGCAGTAGTAGAATGTAGAAGTAGTTTTAGGATCATGGAGAATAAATAGAGTAGTGGAGATAATGTAGGAGAGTAGTGCTGAGTAGTTCCTATTTTCTAGCTTCAGTTGTTTGTAACCTTTATATTTGTTTTTCTGTAAGTTAAATGAAAAGCAAGCCTTGAGTGCGTGCATATCTGTGTTCTTTTTTTCCAGTTTAAAAAGTTATACAGTCTTATATATATTGTAGCAGACCTGCAAATTATATACTAGATTTGGTATCAGAGCCTACGAAACTGGTGCCTGGTGAACACACGAGTACATGTCAAGAACGACTTCAATGGAAGGGAACAAGAGCAAGAGCGGTGTTGTTGGTTTGAGTTATCCAATGTTGGACAGGAGTAATTATACAGCTTGGTCCTTAAAGATAAAAGTTTTTATGCAAGCTCATGAGGTATGGGAGGCTGTGGAACCCAAAGATCCAAAATTGAGCGTTGAAGAGAGAAAGGATAAGATTGCGTTAGCTATGATCTATCAGGGAATTCCTGAAGATATGTTGCTGACTCTTGCTGAGAAGAAGACCGCCAAAGGGGCCTGGGATGCTATAAAGACCTTATGTCAGGGTGCAGAAAGGGTCAAGAAGGCACGAGTTCAAACTTTGAAGGCGGAATTCGAGTCTCTGTCTATGAAAGATACTGAAGTGTTGGATGATTTCTGTATGAAATTGCATGGGCTCGTAACGAACATTCGAGCACTTGGAGAGCCTGTAGAAGAGGCGTATGTGGTGAAGAAACTGCTCCGTGCAGTGCCTCCAAAATTTCTTCAAATCACATCTACAATGGAACAGTTTGGAAATCTTGAAGTTATGACAATGGAGGAGGCGGTAGGCTCACTAAAAGCACATGAAGAACAACTAAAGGGTCAAGAGGAGAAACAGGGTGGACAATTGTTACTCACAGAAGATGAGTGGGTAAAGAGGGAGTCTGATGAGGGAAAGAAACTGTTGTATACAAGAGAAGAATGGCTGAAACGAGGAAACAAGGTTGGTGAGGTCTCATCAAGTTTTAGAGGACGAGGTCGTGACAAAAGTAAGATCAAATGTTATAATTGTAACATCCTTGGACACTATGCAGCTGAATGTCGTAAACCTCGAAGGATGAAAGAGCAAAAACAGGAAGTGAACATCGCAGAAATTGAGGATGAAGAACCGGCTTTGTTGCTAGCCAAACATGACAAGACAGAAGAAAGCGAGATGCTCCTGAACGAAAAGACACCGATGCCAAAGTTGCTTGCAGCCAAAGAAGTAAAACGTGGTGAATCAAATCTCTGGTACTTGGACAATGGTGCAAGCAATCACATGACAGGACAAAAATCTAAATTCACAGAGCTAGATGAAGGTATAACTGGGCAGGTGAAATTCGGAGACGGGTCGACGGTGAAGATCGAGGGCAAAGGATCAATTATTTTCAAATGCAAAAATGGTGAAGAACGTACGTTGCATGAGGTTTATTATATTCCCTCCCTATGCAGTAATATAATCAGTCTGGGACAGCTTTCTGAGGTGGGAAATAGAGTCATTCTCAAAAGTGATTTCTTGTGGGTGTTTGACAATCAAGAAAGACTCCTCATGAAGGTGATGTTATGGATCAAAAATCGAGGGGTGAGCTTCGTGCTTTTTGACTGATCTCGCGAGTCGGAACTCAGACGGGTCCTCACGAGGTGCCTACGTATCTTCAGCGGGGTGAAGAATCAAGTCAAAAAACGTAGTTCTATTTTGGAGGGGTAGAGCCCTTTATATAGATGTCTCAGGGTTAGAGACTGATCAGAAGTAGGATCCCTGGTGTTAGAGTCCTAGTAGAAATAGGTATTTGAGTCAGAGATAGGATAGGACTGATCCTTGATCCTTATCTTGAGCTGCTGGAGGTTATCTAGGACTCTAGTTAGTTATCCACGAAACTCAGAGTTCTTGTAGGACTCTCGGAGTCCTGGACTCGTCAGTCAGACTCCTAGTAGGACTAGGATTCGAGTTCTGGGCCCTGACCGGGCTGGGGGCTCGTGTCTTGAGTTTGGGCAGCCCATGTTTCTCAAACATGAATGCCCAACGGGCTTTTTATAACCTCAATCTGCTAGCTATCACCCAAAATCCGGGCCTTATATTCTGGCCTTTAATCAGACCCGGGCTCAAAATTACCCAATAATTTTTAGGGCCAATTTCAGACCCATATCATTTGCCCCCCAACTTTGGATAAGTTTCGTAGAAACTTTTCTAAAGTTTTAGAGCATTTTCAATCACTTCTCGAGCCTATTCTGAGTAAGGTCAGCCATCTAGGCCGATTCCAGGGCGCTAGACCTCACCCAGGTCGATTTAGGGCGCTCAGGGCGTCCAGGTCGACGCTGGCGCGCAACTCGGGCGCACCTCGGGCGCTCAGGGGCGCTCGACCTCGCCCAGGTCGATTTAGGGCGCTCAGGGCGTCCAGGTCGACGCTGGCGCGCAGCTCGGGCGCTCATGGGCGCTCGACCTCGCCCAGGTCGGCGCTCGCGCGCACCGTGGACGCACCTCGGGCGCTTATGGGCGCTCACGGGCGTTAGGTGTTTTTTGACACCCATTTCAGTTGTCGACCTCACCCAGGTCGATTTATGGCATCCTTGGTGCCCAGGTCGACGGTGGTGAGGTCCTCAAGCGCACCTCGGGCGCTCTTGGCGCTCCTGGGGCGCTCATAGGGCGCTCCCAGGGCGCTTCTCGGGTGCTCTCGGGCGTTGGGGGTTTTTTCACACCCAAGTTAATTGTCGACCTCACCCAGGTCGATTTAGGGCATTTTGGGTGCCCAGGTCGACGGTGGTGAGGTCCTCAAGCGCACCTCGGGCGCTCTTGGCGCTCCTGGGGCGCTCATAGGGCGCTCCCAGGGCGCTTCTCGGGCGCTCTCGGGCGTTAGGTGTTTTTTGACACCCATTTCAGTTGTCGACCTCACCCAGGTCGATTTATGGCATCCTTGGTGCCCAGGTCGACGGTGGTGAGGTCCTCAAGCGCACCTCGGGCGCTCTTGGCGGCGTTAGGTGTTTTTTATCACCCAAGTCGATTGTCGACCTCACCCAGGTCGATTTAGGGCATTTTAGGTGCCCAGGTCGACGGTGGTGAGGTCCTCAAGCGCACCTCGGGCGCTCTTGGCGCTCCTGGGGCGCTCATAGGGCGCTCCCAGGGCGCTTCTCGGGCGCTCTCGGGCGTTAGGTGTTTTTTATCACCCAAGTCGATTGTCAACCTCACCCAGGTCGATTTAGGGCATTTTAGGTGCCCAGGTCGACGGTAGTGAGGTCCTCAAGCGCACCTCGGGCGCTCTTGGCGCTCCTGGGGCGCTCATAGGGCGCTCCCAGGGCGCTTCTCGGGCGCTCTCGAGCGTTTCAGGACTATACATAGTTTAAACATGGATTATGCAACCATTAAGTGTAATCATGCTTGATTATGACTTGTTAATGGTATAAGATAAGATTAGGCCTTAATCAAGGTTTTAGGGGCCTTTTCTAGGCTAATCCCTTGATTAGGGTTTTATAAGGTTTTATACATATTTTATACATGAAAATATGTATAAATATTGTATTTTCATTTATTTTTAGGCTCTAGGAAAATCTAGATCCTTCCAAAACCTTCTAGATTATGGGCTTTTTCTTGGGCTTGGGCTAGTTGACCTGTAATAGCAGGTCACTTGGCCTGTTGACCTGTTAGATGACCTGTTGGCCATCCTATAAATAAGTGAGCATCCTCATTTCTCACTTCACACTTCTCACTCTACAAGTTTACAACATCTCTCTAGAATTCTCTCAAGCTTCAAGCTTTCACCACCAAGGTTCTTTCGAGCTCAAATGGCTGATCGGGAAGCATCACGCTTGGCCAAGATTTCCAAGGCCATGGGCACCTCCTCCAAGTCCAAGAGAGGTACTCCTATAATCATAAACTCTTCTTGTTCATCTTTACTTGATTTGATCAATATTATGCGGGATGAATACCCCTCCCTAGCTGAGCTAGGTTCTTATGGCTATGCTGCCGATTGTTCGCCTTCGTTGGCCAAGGCCTATCATAGATTGCTTAACTTTCCCAAAGCTTATTCCCTGGTCCGTGCCGAACCCGGGGATAGGACCTGTCATTGGGATCCGCAGCACTTGTTTGTATACAAGCATGCTCTACTAGCCGGACTTAGGTTTCCCCTGCATCCCTTCATCCCTAAGCTCTTAGCTGATGTGGGACTCAATCCTTGCCAATTGACGCCCAATGCTTGGCGCATAATTCATTGTTTCATGGTTCAGTGCCTATCTAAAGGCCTTTCCATGTCTGTCTCATTGTTTCGTAAGATTTTCCAATTCAAGAACTACCCGGTGGGCTCCACGGGTTGGGTTCTTATTAGTCATCGGCCTGACCAGCCTCATATTTTCAACAATTCCTCTATTCCGGATAACAACCCTCGTTGGAAGAAAGAGTTCTTCAAGCTACACTGGGAAGGGGGAGATTGGGGAACTCTATTCAGATCCAAGTTTTGTAAGGTCGTTGATGGGAGTGTCGACTCCATCCACCTATCGGATGTCGAGAAGGCAGCCTATGCTGAATTGGTCAAAGACAATGGCCAATCCAAATGCTGGGATCTCCTTGATGAATTCAATCTTAGAAAGCTTGGTCTTTCAAGGGTTAGTGATGAAGGTATAAACCTTTTTTTACACCTAGGACCTTTCTCGGGTCTACCCCATTATTCGCGACTTAACTTATTTCTCGTTTTTGTTTTGCAGCTGCTACAAAAATCAATGAGGAGAACGTGCCTCTCCAAGAGGAGACGGGTCGGATGAAGCGGCATAGGTTGGCTAAAGACCCTCGGGTCCCTCGGGAGTTGCCTGCCTTCCTTCAACCCCATTCGGCAGAGGGAGGATCATCTAGTCAGCCTCGGGCTTCCAAGTCTCAAGCCTTTAAACCGGCCTGGGGTTTTCGAAGGACTGACTCGGTGCTGGGATCGACTGTTCATGCTTCTGATTGGTCCCTTCACTCTATTACCCCTGCCGACTACCAGGATGTGGTGCTACAGTCGGAGATCGAGGGGATTGATGGCTTTGGCTCTCAAGCCCTTGCTAGTGTGAGTGTTCTTACAAACTTATTGTTTAGGTTCCCCGAGTCTTCCTTAACCCGTTTATCTACTTGTCTCAGGCCAATGCTCAATTCCAGGCTGCCCTCCATCAGGCTAAAGCTTGGAAAAAATAAGCTGAGAGCCACAAGAAGGCTAAGGAATCCTTGGAGGAGGGCATGGAGGCCCTTCGAATCAAGGATGCGGAAAAAGACGAGATTGTGGCTAAGACTCAATCGGAGCTAGTGGAAGCTCGAAGCGAGCTAGTCGAGGCTAGAAAGGGAAAGGATGCTATCATCGACGACTATTTGGATTCTGATGAGTACAAGAATCTGCTGGAGAAGCACAATGAGATCACCTCTGCAGAGGATTACAGTGACGGGTGGAATGAGGCTGTTCAGACCATTCATGAGGATCATCCAGACCTGTTCCATCCTAAATGGGATTACCTCTGTCCCATGAGGATTGTTCTTGACTCTCCTAGTCCTACTGAAGAGGAAGTCGAAGATTTGGGTGTCATTGAAAAGCATCCGGCTGGGGAGTCCGGGTCTGCAGATAGCTCGGAGGCTGATTCCGAGTCTGATGAGTAGGATTTATTAAGGACCCTGCGTGGTCTACTTATTTAGACTTATCTAGCCTTAACTTGTAGTATTAGACTTGTCTAGCCTTAACTCGTAGTATCGGACTTATCAAGCCTTAGCTTGTAATTTTCACTCAATCAATGTTAACCGTAACTTATTTATGGTTGAATTCATGTTCCGGGTTGATCCATTCACGGTAAGTAAACAAAAACTCAAGGAAAACATTAGAAACATGAGATATGGAGGAATCCATAAGAAATTTTATTGAAACTATAGTAGAAGAGATAAACAACTAAAATCAACTAAGTTATAAACTAACTGGCAGTGGTCTATCTGACCTTATTCAATGGTCATCTACTTGCTAAGATAATCAAACATAATAAATCTTCAAGTTGGTGGCATGCCAACTTCTTGGAAACTCAACTCCATCCAGGGTCTGAAGCTTGTACGAGCCGCGACCAATAACATCCTTCACCTGATACGGACCTTCCCAGTTTGGGGCCATCTTTCCCTTGGGACCAACTCCTGAGGCCTCAGCTTTCCTTAGGACTAAATCCCCTTTTCTGAAGAATCGTTCCTTGACTCGGAGATTATAGTAATAGGAAGCTCGTTTTTGGCTCTCAACGATCCTGGCGTTAGCCTCATCACGGACCTCATCGATCATGTCGAGTGCGAGTCTCATTCCTTCCTCATTGGCTTCGGGCTCATACTGCTGGACCCTGGGGGAGGTATGAGTTATCTCAAGTGGCACCACGGCTTCAGCCCCGTAAGCTAACTGGAACGGGGTTGCTCCTGTGGAGACCTTGCAGGTTGTTCGATATGCCCATAGTATAGGGAGAATCTCTTCAGCCCAAGACCCATGCGCTTTCTCGACTCTTTTCTTTAGCCCATCAAGGATTATCCTGTTGGCTACTTCAGCTTGCCCATTGGCTTGAGGATGGGCAACCGAAGTGAATCGTAGCTCAATGCTATAGTCGTTACAGTATCCCACAAACTCTGGATTGTTGAACTGAGCTCCATTGTCAGTAACCAAGACTCGGGGTATGCCATACCTGCATATGACGTTTTCCCAAAAGAACTGAGCAACTTGCTTGGTGGTTATCTTGGCCAGGGGTTTGGCCTCAATCCACTTGGTAAAGTAGTCAATAGCCACTATCAAAAACTTCCTTTGAGCACTGGCGAGTGGAAACGGCCCTAGGATGTCCATCCCCCACATAGCAAAGGGAATCGGGGAGTTAATGGATGTCAGCATCTCTGGGGGCTGGCGCACAACAGGTGCAAATCTCTGACAACGATCGCATCTCTTAACATAATCCTTCGCATCCTTCAGCATATTTGGCCAAAAGAACCCAAGGCGAGTAATTTTGTGAGCCAAGGCTCTCCCACCTAGGTGCTGGCCACAGATTCCTTCATGGACCTCTTTCAAGGCTTCTCGGGCCTCATCCGGCCTTAAACACTTCAAATAAGGTATAACAAAAGATTTCTTATAGAGAATCCCTTCAATGAGTGCATACTTTAAAGCTCTTACTTGTAGTTTTCGTGCTTCCCCAGCATCAGGTGGTAGATGTCCAGTTTCGAGATACGTTTTGACCTCATCGATCCAAGTGGCCCCCGTGTCGATTGGGGCTACCAGCTTGGCATTGATACTTGGGGTTTTCAAAACATGATAGTAAACACTTCCCGAGCACACCTCATTCTCTGAGGATGCAAACTGGGATAAGGCATCAGCCTTTGTATTCTCTTCCCTAGGTATATGTTCTACCAAACATTCTTTAAATTGCGTCATCTGGGCTTTCACAATCCTTAAGTATTTCAGCATTGTTTCTTCTCGTGCCTCAAATTCTCCATTAACCTGTGACACCACAAGTCTTGAGTCCCCACATACTTTCAGGTTCTTAACCCTCAGGGTTCTCGCCAATCCCAATCCAGCTATAGGGGCCTCATACTCAGCTTCATTGTTGGTAGTTGGAAAGTCTAACTTGATCGCGTACTCGACCGTGAAGCCATCCGGGCTTCGGAGCACCAGCCCTGCCCCACTATTTTTTGTTTTTGAAGCTCCGTCAAAAAATAGTAACCAATACTCTTTAGGTTTCTCCTCTTCTTTGGGTTTCTCTACCATACTCTCCTGCCCCCCGACTTCCTTGTTGTCGATGGTGCATTCAACGAGGAAGTCAGCTAGAGCTTGAGCCTTGATTGCCACCCGTGGTTTGTATCGAATTTCAAATTCCCCAAGCTCTACTGCCCATTTGATTAATCTCCCACTAGCCTTCGGGCTATGCATTATGTTCCTAAGGGGCTGGTCTGTCAAGACTTCAATTTTGTGAGCCTGGAAGTAAGGCCTCAGCTTTCTTGAAGCTGTAATCATGGCTAAGGCAAACTTCTCAATCACAGAATAGTTGAGCTCCGCTCCATGCAAAATTTTACTAACATAGTAGACGGGTTTCTGGATTTTTCGGTCCTCACGAACCAAGACCGCACTCAGTGCTTTCTCAGAGACAGCCAAGTAGACATATAATGTTTCTCCATCCACGGGCTTTGATAAGAGTGGTGGCTCTGCCATATACTTCTTCAACTGCTCAAAGGCCTCTTGGCTCTCACTTGTCCATTCAAAATCTTTAACTTTCTTCAAAGCCTTAAAGAAGGGCAAGCACTTATCCCCGGACTTCGAGATGAAACGTCCTAGTGCCGAGATTCTTCCTGTTAGCTTTTGAACATCTTTTATAGACTTAGGCGGCTCCATATCAAGGATGGCCTTTATCTTGTCGGGGTTGGCCTCAATTCCACGTTTTGAGACCATCAGACCCAAAAATTTTCCAGACCCAACTCCAAAGGCACACTTGGCTGGATTCAACATCATCTTATGTGTCCTCAGGACTTCAAAAGCCTCTCTCAGGTGTTCAAGGTGATCAGCTTTGTTCAAGCTCTTCACTAGCATATCATCAACATAGACCTCCATGGTTTTTCCAATCAGATGTTTGAACATCTTATTTGCCAGGCGTTGATATGTGGCTCCTGCATTCTTTAAACCAAACGCCATAACCAAATAATAAAAGATACCAAAATCAGTGATGAATGATACCTTAGGAATGTCGTCCTTATTCATTCGGATCTGGTTGTATCCACTAAAGCCATCCATAAAGCTCAACATCTCGTGCCCAGCTGTAGCATCGATCAGAGTATCTATTCTTGGGAGAGGAAAACAGTCCTTAGGACAAGCATCATTCAAATCTGTGAAGTCTACACACATCCTCCACTTTCCATTAGCTTTCTTGACCATGACTGGGTTAGCTAGCCATTCTGGGAATTGGATTTCCTCTATAAAACCTGCTTCCAAAAGCTTATCGACCTCCTGTTTTATGGCTTCCTGCCTCTCAGGGGCAAAACTTCTCTTCTTTTGTTTCACGGGTTTTCTATCTGGGCTTACGTTAAGCGTGTGTGTCATAAAGAGGGGATCAATCCCTGGCATATCGGCTGCGGTCCAAGCAAACACATCCCGGTTGTTCCTCAAGAATTTCACAAATTCGGATTTCATATCCTCGGGGAGCGACGCCCCTACATAGGTCACCTTCTCGGGCTCATCTGGATATAGGGAGAAGGGAACCAAGTCCTCAGCTGGCTTTCCTCTCCTTTCCTCTTCCTCTCGGACATCCAAGTCCTCAATTGGGAGAACTTGCCCCCCGGTCCCTCCAGATTTCAGAGCCCCCACATAACAACTTCTAGCCATTTTTTGATCTCCTATCTCTTCTCCCACCCCATTCTTGGTAGGGAATTTGATCTTCAAGTGGTAGGTGGATGGGATTGCTTTAAAAGCATGTATCCCAGTCCTCCCAAGGATAGCATTGTAGGTTGATGAAGCCTTAACGACCAAAAAATTCAGCATACATGTGGCCTGTCTAGGCTCGGTGCCCATTGTCACGGGTAGTTGGATCATACCTTCAATCTTTGTCTCCACGTTATTAAAGCCGTATATAGGCATATCTGAAGGTGTCAATTGCGAATCTGAATATCCCATCTTCTCATATGCATCATGAAATAAGATATCTACTGAGGCTCCACCGTCAACGAGTACCCTTTTTACAGAAGAGTTTCCAATCACCGGGGTGATTACCAAAGGATCATCATGGGGAAATTTAACTCTGTCAAGATCTAAATTGTCGAATGCTAAAGCAAACTCAATTTTTGCCCTCTTCGGGGGCTCTCCAACAATGTACATCACTTCACGAGCATAAGCTTTTCGTGAGTTACTAGATAGGCCTGCTGCGGTCGGTCCTCCAGAGATTACATTGATCACAGGCCCTCTAGGCTGGTTTCTCTTATTCCTATCATCGTTGTCTCTTCCACGGTTGTCATTGTCACGGGGATTCTTGTCTGTATCCCTAGTATACTTGGACAGCTTGCCTTTTCGGATCAAAAACTCGATCTCATCCTTCAACTGCCGGCAATCATCGGTCTTATGTCCTGTATCCTTATGAAACCTGCAGTACAAGTCCTTGTTTCTCTTTTCGGGGTCAGTCCTGATAGGCTTCGGCCATCGAACACTTTCATCTTTCTCAATTTCCATCAGGATCTGACTCCTAGGGGCATTCAGCCTTGCATACTCAGTGAACCTCGGTCCTGCTTTCTTTTTGGTGGGGGACTTATCACCATCCCCTGTCTTTGAATACTTACTATCCGCGTTGTACTCGGTGTCGTTTCCACGTTTCTTTGGGTTCGGAGTCGGTCCCTGGTTATTCTGAGATTTCTTCAGGCTTTCCTCAGCCTTGATATACTTCCCGGCCCTCTCCTGGAGCTCATTCATATTTTCAGGGGCCCTCTTGGCTAGTGATCGGCGGAAATTATCATCCGTGGTTCCTTGCTGTAGGGCAATCATGGCTACTTTCTGGTCTAAATCCGGGACCTTGAGCGCCTCCTTAGTGAACCTATTCATATAGTCTCTGAGGGATTCGTTCCTGCCTTGATGAAGGTTCATCAACGAGGCTGAACTCTTAGCGTGGGTCTTGCTTCCAATAAACTGGCCTATGAAAGCTCGGCTCAAATCTCCAAACGAGGATATAGAGTTAGGGGGTAGTCGACTATACCAGTGTTGTGCCATCCCACTCAAAGTTTGGGGGAAGGCTCGACACTTAATGGCCTCCGTGACTAGTTGCAACAGCAATGCATTCATGAAAGTTCGTACATGATTCGCGGGGTCACCCGTTCCATCATACGCCTTAATTGTGGGCAACTTGAACTTTCGAGAAATCCTTGCTGCCATGATCTCCTCGGTGAATGGGGGGATCGGGTTATCTGGATCACCTGCAGCCAACAAGTGAATTCTATTCATACCTGCGTTCTGAGGGTTTTCAGTCCGTTGCCGAGGTTCGGGTGGTGGCTGCCTGGTCTGGCGTGCCGCCCTGTCTCTTCTCAACTGAGCTATCTCCTGTTCATAAGCTCGAATCCTGGCTTCGTACTCCTGGTCCGTGGGTCGACGGGACTCGGGGTTATTCGGCCCGGTGTTGTGCTGGGAGCCTCGGCTCTGGTTTCCGTCTCTCCTCCTTCGTGGGGGAATATCATAGTCCCTCTCCGAATCTTCAGAAGAGTCGTCCGTATAAACTACATACTCATCTGTTGGTCCTCTTGTGGTTGTCACAACGGTTGAGTAATGTGTCCCATGATCAGTGGCTGTGGCCACAACATTAGTCAGAGGGGGCAGCGTGCCAAAAATCATAGGAATCGAGGTTTGAGCAGCGGTGGTTGTGCCACTGCTAGCAAGGGTCAATGTGACTGGTGGTGTGGTGGTGACGGGATTCGAGGTTCCAGCGGTGACCTGAGACAAGGGTGGATCCTGGGTTGCGGTGTTGTCTCCGTTTGAAGGTGCATGAATTTCTGAGCGTAATCTGGTGGACACCATGGTTGTTGTCTTCTTCCCACAGACGGCGCCAAATGTTATGGATCAAAAATCGAGGGGTGAGCTTCGTGCTTTTTGACTGATCTCGCGAGTCGGAACTCAGACGGGTCCTCACGAGGTGCCTACGTATCTTCAGCGGGGTGAAGAATCAAGTCAAAAAACGTAGTTCTATTTTGGAGGGGTAGAGCCCTTTATATAGATGTCTCAGGGTTAGAGACTGATCAGAAGTAGGATCCCTGGTGTTAGAGTCCTAGTAGAAATAGGTATTTGAGTCAGAGATAGGATAGGACTGATCCTTGATCCTTATCTTGAGCTGCTGGAGGTTATCTAGGACTCTAGTTAGTTATCCACGAAACTCAGAGTTCTTGTAGGACTCTCGGAGTCCTGGACTCGTCAGTCAGACTCCTAGTAGGACTAGGATTCGAGTTCTGGGCCCTGACCGGGCTGGGGGCTCGTGTCTTGAGTTTGGGCAGCCCATGTTTCTCAAACATGAATGCCCAACGGGCTTTTTATAACCTCAATCTGCTAGCCACGGATTTTGGGTATCACCCAGAATCCGGGCCTTATATTCTGGCCTTTAATCAGACCCGGGCTCAAAATTACCCAATAATTTTTAGGGCCAATTTCAGACCCATATCAGGTGAAACGCTCGACAAACAGGTTGTACAAGCTGATCATCGAAACAAGTAAGCCTATCTGTTTGCTAACTAAAACTAATGAGATTTCTAAATTATGGCATACACGTTTGGGTCATGTTAATTATCAAGCATTAGAATTAATGTACAAGAACAAGATGGTGCATGGGTTTCCTAGAATAATATCTCCTAAACATAATTGTACTGGATGTCTAATGAGTAAGCAAACAAGACGACCTTTTCCTTCTCAGACCCAGTTTACTACTAAACGAGTTTTGGAGTTAGTTCATGCTGACTTGTGTGGTCCAATCACCCCAACGACTACAGGTGGTAATAGATCTTTTATGTTGCTGGTAGATGATTACAGTAGAGTCATGTGGGTGTATCTGTTGAAAAGCAAAGATGAGGCTTTCAATGCTTTTAAACTTTTTAGAGCAAAAGTCGAAAATGGAGGTGAGAGAAAAGTGAGGGTTTTGAGGACTGACAGAGGGGGTGAGTTCACATCGAAGGAGTTTGCTGATTATTGTGAAAAAGAAGGAATTACAAGACATTTTACAGCACCCTATACGCCACAATAGAACGGTGTGGTTGAAAGGAGAAATCGAACAGTGGTTGAGATGGCCAGAAGTTTTTTGAAAGAGATGCAGATGCCAACTTTATTCTGGGGGGAAGCAGTGAGGCATTCGGTTTATGTACTTAACAGACTTCCAACACGTCCTTTGTCAGGCCAAACACCGTATGAGGCGTGGACTGGTTTTAAACCAAATATTGGTCACATACGAGTCTTTGGATGTAAAGCATATATGAAGGTGCCTTGCAATCAAGTAAAAAAACTTGATGACAGGAGTAGAATGGTAATCAACTTGGGGAAGGAAACTGGTACAAAGGCATATCGCTTGTATGATCCTGTTGACAAGTGCTTGTATGTAAGTAGAGATGTTACTTTTGTTGAGACGGAGGCATGGCCATGGGACGAAGAAACTAAGTCACAGGACATTACTTCTTTTTCAGTCGACAACCTGCAATCATTGGAAGAAACTAGTGCTCCAAGCTGTCCCCTAGTGGAGCATTCTGGTAGTGCAGACTCTATTCAAGAAGAAACATCTACAACTATGCCTGATTCTGAGAGCTATGATGGGAGCTGTGAACCTAAGAAGTTTAGATCAATTAACGATGTATATGATCACTCAGAGGAGGTAGAGCTTGAGAATGAACTGCTATATATGGGGGTAGAGGAGCCAACTACGTATAAGCAGGCTGTTAAGGTGCAGGACTGGAGAAATGCCATGCAAAGCGAAATTGATTCAATAGAAAAGAATGGGTCGTGGAACTTAACAGAGCTACCTGCTGGGCAGAAAGTAATTGGTTTGAAGTGGGTTTACAAGTTAAAAAGGGATGCAACAGGCAAGGTGACTAAACATAAAGCAAGGTTGGTGGCGAAGGGATATGCTCAAGAACAAGGGGTCGATTTCGAGGAAATTTTTGCTCCTGTCACACGCATTGAAACGGTTCGTTTATTGTTGGCTTTGGCAGCAAAGTATGAATGGCAGGTACATCATCTTGATGTAAAAACAGCATTCTTGAATGGCGAAATTAGTGAGGAGGTTTACGTAGCTCAACCAGAGGGATACACAAAGAAGGGTCGAGAACAGTTGGTGTATAAATTGTCTAAAGCTCTGTATGGGCTTCGCCAAGCACCAAGGGCTTGGTATGCTAAGCTTAGTCAATGTCTGGAGAGCCTTGGTTTTAAGAGATGCCCGTACGAACATGCTGTTTATACAAAGAAAGAAGGAAGAGATTTTTTGATTATAGGAGTTTATGTCGATGATCTGTTGGTCACTGGAAGTAATGCAGCTGTGATAGAGGGTTTCAAAAAGGATATGAGCTATAAGTTCGAAATGAGTAATCTTGGAAAGTTGTCTTACTATCTGGGTATCGAAGTTGAGCAAGGTGCTGGGTTCATTGAGTTGAAGCAGTCCGGATATGCGAGAAAGCTCCTTGAGAAAGCAGGAATGAGTGAGTGCAATTCTTCGAAGTACCCTATGGATCCTAAAGAGCACATAACGAAAGATGAAGAAGGCGAGTTTTGCGGGAATCTTAGAGCTGTTTTCTTGTACTTTAGTAGAAAAAGGTGCACGGTTATCTTTCTTAGGGACTATCCACCTTGACGCCCCACAAAATTTACACTTAATTTCATCTTTGTTTTCAGACCAATATAACATGCAATCGTTCGGACAAGCATGTATCTTTTCATAATCAAGGCCTAAATCTCTAATCATTTTTTTGGCAACACTAAAATAAGAAGGCAGGTTTACATTCGGGAAAGCTTCCTTCAACAATTGTAAAATACCGCTGAATGCAGACTCGGTAAAACCATGACTGCACTTTAATTGGTAAAGTCTGACTATGAAGCCTAATTGCATGAAATTTTCAGACCCGGGAAACAGAGGTTGTTTCCCTTCCTGAACAAGCTTATAGAAGTCTTTTGCAGCTTTATTCATTCCATTTCTAGCTCTACCTTCATTGCGAATCATTTCATCAAAATCATCACCTAGGCCTATACACATATCAGAATCATCCATCCCTACATCATTAGGCTTTCTAAACTTGTCGGTTGACACTTCAAATATCCAATTACTAAATGATGGACAAGGACCATTAAACACGAGATGTTCATATACATTGTCCGGAGAAATCCAGAAACGGTTACTGCAATCTTTGCAAGGGCAGCGTAATTCATTTCCTATGGAGAAATTATCAAACGCATTCCTAACAAAATGTGTGGCACCATTACTATAACCCTCACTGTGCTTTGGCAGTGAAATCCAAGTCATGATTATTTTGCAATTTCACAAACCTATTTTCTACACAAGAAATCAAGCAAAATATATACATAAAAACAGAGTTCTCAAAACATAAATATTTATATATACAAGACAAAATAACATATCATATATATCTCAACACAAACAACATATATATGCACAACACAAACGCCATTAACATATGAACACAAGTAATTTTTAAATAATAACAGTCACAAATGAAGCCCTAATCAACAAATTAACAAGCCCTGATTGAAGCCCTAATCAACAAACAAGCCCTAATCAACAAACATGCACTAATTGAAACACCCATTTCGATTTACTAACAAATAAACATCGATTGAAGGTGTATGATTGATTTGGGGAAGAAAATCGACTTATACAGTTCAGTTATTTACCTGGTAGCTACGAGCTTCTGTTGTCCGAGCTTGAATATTCGAGCTTGATACTTTCTCTAGCTTGAATCTTCGAGCTTGAATCTCCCAGATAACCTAGCTTGAATCCCCTCTTTCTCTCTTGCCTTCTCGATCGTCTCTCTCTCCCTGAGCTGCTTGTATAATGTATCTATGTAATATTATTACAAGTGTTAGTACAATAATGTATCTGTGTTGACTGGGGTGGAAAGCCCGGTAAAAAAAATAAAGAAACCCCGCTTATTTTTTGAACCCGGGAAAGTTTGGGCCCAAAATTTTGAACTCTATTGCAACAACTTTAGAAATCCATTGCAATTGTTATAGATTTTTCGAAAAGTTACACTCAGTTGTAACATTTTTAAAAAATATTGCAACAGCTATTGGTTTGTCAAAATTTGTTAAGAAATAGCAACAATTTATGATCAAATTTCAGACTTGGCGTTGCTATAGCCCTTTTATGGTGTAGTGATTTCAGCAGCTATTTCCTTTCTTAGAGTTGCTAATTCCTCAGCTTTTCTGCTTTTATGTGTTGTGATATTCCGTGTTTTGCTTGTTCTGCCACTCCTCCCGACAAGCCAGTTTGGTCCATGAGCTGCAGAGTCTATTTCATCAACTGTCTTTGCTGCTTCTTCAGCCATATCTTCTGCATTTGCATCTGCTTCCTCCTCAATATCATTTCCCTCAGCATCTTTAGTAGCCTACAAATAATAAAAATATGGACAGTAAATAAGTGTTTATACACACACACAAATGTACAAATTCAAGATATCGATCATACATACATTTCTAACAATATTAGAAAGTAATCTCAAAATTTCCTGACCTTCTTTTCATGATTTTTGCGTGTTTTAGGATAAATGTCCGCCTTTGTGGGTGTGTCAGGGGTCGACTGGACCTTTTTCTGACATAAATTAACAAATAATAATTAACAAGTACAAAGCATATTTAAGAATTATAAAAAAAGATATATAATTAACCAAGATCCAGGAGCATACCATGTCATTCCTGATTTGTGCAAATGATGTACGGCCAGCAGTGTGCGTATCAATGACCTTTCTTCGGTTATTTGCATTTTTTACAGCAGTGGACTTAATTTTTTCATCACCCCAATATTGTAGCAAAATCTTGAATTTCTCAAGAGGAATTGACTGCGGCCTATTCTTCAATCTATCCTCATCATTGTCATATTTGGTATAATATTCGGCCTTAAAACGGCTTTTATACATCCTCCACGCATCACAAATGGTCTTTAAAACCCAATCTTTTCCCTCCTTCGGAATGATATACTTTGTCTACATATTAAACATAACAAAACATATTATGTACCAACATTATTTGCATACGCTGCATAATCTAAACATGTAATTTAAAGGTAATTTGTAGTATGTGTGGTTTTGACCTTGACAAACTCCCACCAACCATTCTTCTCTGATTCGGAAACTCGGCTCCAGTTGACATAATCTAGGGGTACACATTGTCTCCCTATTGTCCCCAAGAAACTACCAAATTCTGATCGTATTTTACTATCTTCATGCACAGGTTGCAACTCATGATTTAAGATCAGCTCTGGTCTTTCTTCCAATTTTCTTGTGAAAACAGAACTCATTTTCGTAGGTCCCCTAGGCCTTGTAACTTTAGTTTCACCTTGATATATATATTTCAAAGTAATTAAACACCATTTTTATATAGGATTAGTCCTTTATATATATAATTGAAATTTCTACCACAAGCCAAGGATAAAAAAACATACCTTCAGTTGGAACCTTGCCATCTGTTGGTTCCTTATTTACCCCAGCATCATTGTCCTCTGCATTGCTAGCTGTTTCTCTTTCCTTTTCCTTGAGGCTTTGCGCGCCTCATCTTTACAAATGCCTCCATGGTTCCAACTCCATCATTATTGTATGCCCTCTTTATCTGCTTGAATTCTTGAAGAGTACTAGGTAGCTCGGGGGAGGTGGTACTGCCACTTCATCATCAACCTTGCAAAAAAGTTTATAAAGTATATAAACTCAAAACATTGTGAGATTAACCTAAAATGCAGAAAAATGCACCTTCTTACTGTCAGCAGCAACCTTTTGTGCTGTTTTTGAACCGGTGGTCGGTATTCTGGTGGCAACCTTCACTGATGGAACTTTTTTTGTCCGCTAATTAATTAAAGATCATATATTAAACTTCTATAATATTAATTGCAAAGCTTGAATTAATACTTGAATAAGTTATACACACCTTCGCAGCTGGTTGCTCCTCTTCACTAGTTGGGAGGCTATCTTGTCCTGACACATACTCTCGATCAAATTCTAGGTCTGATATATTCCCAATAACTTCTTCTACATTTTTCTTTTTTGCTTTTTGAGCTTCAAGATCAGCTTTCAATTTCTTTATTCTCAGTTGTTCCAACATTTGATTGTTTTCAGCGACTCTCTTCTTTCTTTTCTCTTCAAAATCAGCAAGAATATCCTAAATAAATTACACATGATTAGTTGTTGCAGGATCATATATAATATACAAGAATATATGTCAGAGATGTGTTTTATCAATAAACTCGCCTTTTTGGTAAGTTTTTTCTTGCTTTTTTCATAAACCGGAATGTGCGCAGCAGATTCCACGTTCTCCTGATCATTAACAACCAAGTCAGCAGCTTTAGTAGTTTTCTTCTTGTTGATGTCATCTCCCTCAATTTCTGGTGTAGATTGCACCTTCTCATTACCAACTAAACTCAAGTCCTCATGAGCTCCTTTTTTCTTATTCTTTTGGTCCTTTTGAAGTGTATGTATTGTCACATACTGTGTCTTCACTTTATCTAGACCTACAAGAATATTATTTACACACATGTAATTCGAGAGAAAAGAAAACCAACTAATGATACCAAGACTCAGACCAAAATAATTCCAAAAACTTTTAATAATTACCTTCAAAAAAACTTGTCTTTGGCCTCATGATCACATGAGGCTGCATCTCATTCACCGGCTCTATAGCCTTGTCCATAATAGTGTCAATGTAAAAGTCTAAGTGACAACCGTCTAGTAAACCCTCAACAAGCTCACCCACATCTGCATCAGAAGAGACTAATTTCCAGCCACCCCCTTGCTTCTTAACATAAATCCCTCCTATTTCAGTGTATCCCACATCGTCCTTCACATATTCCATAAGCACGGAGAAGGAAAATCTGTCCACTTCAACAGCAACTGGTATCTTGATACATTTTCCACACAAGTATTTGTTCTTCACAAATTGTCCTTTGTGGTAGAACCTGAGATAAAAGTACTCTGCCATCCTGAAAATAGACATAATCCCAAGAAAAATGTTAGACCTTTGATGGACTTGTAGGATCAATAAGCTAAAAGCAATTAGGAAGCTAGTAAGAAACTAATAGAAGCAAGTAATAGGTAAAAGGGTGCAAAAAATAAAAAGCATATAAGAAATAGGAAGCTAATTAAAAACAATAAAATTACAACCCTGTTTTCACAATAAAATGCCACAACACATTACAACTAACATGAACTCCTAAAATTTGACATATTTGAAATACGATAAATTAATAAGTCTCATTCGCAGATTTCATCATTTTCTTCCATTTCACTTGGCGTAACCGGAATTTGTCTATTCGGCACATCATCTCTGTACCAACTATCATCATCAGGTAGGGTATTTACTGAAAAGATTAGTTCTTGCTGCACTGTAGGTCCACTAACTTCTTCAAGTGGATCACTTTCGTCTTCCACATCATTGTAGTCCCTTGGCAGTTTTTTAACAACAAAATACAAGTTCTTTTCAGAAACAATCTTGAATGTAGAAAACTTGTTGTACTTGTGTAGCTAAAACAAATGGGTCATCTTTTTGATAAATTCTGTTAAAGTTGACCCTTGTCAACCCATGACAGTCTTTATCGTTTTGGTACCAAATGCATCTAAACAGAACTACTGACAATGATCCCCAATAGTCAATCTCTATAATTTCTTCAATGGCTTTATAGTAACTAACATCAGCAACAATGGGGTTTTTGTCTTTTGTACTAGTAAAACTAGTAGTATGCGCCGTCAAATAAACTCCACTGTTTTGTGTCGTACACTTCCCGTCTCTTTGTTTTGTATGGAATCTAAATCCGTTTATTATATAACCACTAAATTTTCTTGCTGCTCGTTGAGGCCCCTTTGACAAAGCTAACAATTCAGGTGAGCATTCCTCCTTTTTTTGAACCTCATCCTTCAACCAGTTATAAAATTCCTTTGTGTGTTCTCTTTCCCTTTTATACAACTTTGACTTCACTTGATTGTCATATAAGGAACGGTGTTCCCTGCAGTTATGTCAAATTTCAAATATTTAAACATTGTAGTATTATAAAGTACTATATAAACTTGAGTAAAAACTAGGGGAAAGACACATTACCTATTAGCTGCTCTATTTCCATGTTGCCGCTGTTGAACAATACGTATCGATGAGCATTAATCCATATCTTTTCTGCCAAATGTATAGGTTTTCCATCCTTGTTTCGCCTTGAACCAATATAAATTCCAACATTTGAATTCACATAGTTCATTTTGTTTTTGCTATCATCAGTTAAGAATCTAGAACAAAATGTCAGGCATTCTTCAACCATGTACCCTTCAGCTATGCAGCCTTCTGGTTTGCTCCTATTACGAACATATGACTTCAATTTACTCAAATATCTTTCAATCCCAAACATCCATCTAAGGTGCACAGGTCCTCCAAATTCAATTTCTTTACATAAATGAATTGGAAGATGAACCATAATATCAAAGAATGCCGGGGGAAAGATAGTTTCAAGCTGGCAAAGTATTTCGATGATTTCGTTTTGCAACTTCTCTACATCTTCTAACTGTATAACTTTTCCACATATGCCCCTAAAGAAGGAACCAAGTCGAATCAAAGGTATCGCGACATCTGGTTTTAAGGTTTTGATGGCAGCAAACTGAAGTAGGTATTGAAGAATAAAGTGTGCATCATGACTTTTATAACCAGAAATTTTTCTTTCATTCAGTTGCACACACCGGCTAATATTAGATGCACATCCATATGGCAGTCTAGCATTCATCTGCACTGAACAGAAGTCTTCTTTTTCTTTTTTGGTCATGTCAAAACAAGCTGCCATAATTTCAAAGTGACTGTTATCAGCAGATTTCACAGGATGAAGAATCTTACGAATCCCCATCTCCTGCAAATCTAGACGAGCATTTAGATGGTCGTTTGTTCTGCCCCCAATGTTTAACAAAGTTCCTAAGATTTTATCGATGATGTTTTTCTCTATATGCATCACATCTAGATTATGTCTAATTAAATGATCACTCCAATATGGTAACTCAAAGAATATCGACTTTTTTTCCAAGGACAATCTCCATCTTTTTTCTTACCCTTCATCTTTCCAAAATTATTCCTAAATTTACCCAGAAGTTTAATAATGAAATTTCCGGATAAAGGTTCTGGACAAAGATTTGTTTCAACTTCCCCATTAAACCTTTTGGTGTCCAATCTAAACTTGTGATCAGGAGGTAGGAATTTTCTGTGGCTCATGTAGCAAACTTTACGGCTGTGCTTCAAATAGGTTGATGATGTTTCATAGTGACATTCGGGACAACCAAGGTATCCCTTTGTGCTCCAACCCGATAAAACCCCATACCCCGGAAAATCACTTATTGTCCATAATAGGCTGGCATGCAAGGTAAAAGTGTTGTTAAAGTGGGCATCATATGTTTCTATACCAATTTCCCACAACTCTTTCAACTCAGCTGTAAGTGGGTGCAAATACACATCTATTTCATTACCAGGCTGTAGGACCAGGGATGAGAGTTGAAAGAATTATATTCTCTGGTTTCATAATTAACCAAGGTGGTAAATTATAATTAACTAGCATCACAGGCCAAGTACTGTGAGATATACTCATAGTACGGTAAGGATTAAACCCATCTGCCGCTAACCCCAACCTAACATTTCGATTTTCTTGAGCAAATTTTGGATGACTTGCATCCATTGACTTCCAGCCCTTGGCATCGGCAGGATGTCTTAACTTTCCATCATTTATTCGGCCCGTTGCGTGCCAAGTCATGGTCAGAATATTCTTTAGACAAGAAGATTCTTTGCAACCTTGGTTTTAACGGAAAGTATCTCACAACTTTGGCAGGGACTTTATATTTTTTCCTATCATCCTTCTCTAATATATCAGTTTTATCATTATCTACAGCTTTCCATCTTGAAACTCCACACACTTTGCAAATATTTTCATCTTTATTTTTAGCCCAATATAGCATGCAATCGTTAGGACATGCATGTATCTTCTCATAATCAAGGCCTAATTCTTTAATCATCCCCTTCGCAGCACTAAAAGAAGGAGGCAAATTTGACTCGGGGAAGGCCTCTTTTATCAGCTCAAGTATTGCACTAAAGGCTGACTCGGTAAATCCACAAGTGCACTTCAACATGTAAAGCTTAACTACAAAACCTAAACGAGTAAAAGTTTTCGACCCCGGATACAAAGGTTGTTTGCCCTCCTCGACTAGCCTATAAAAATTAATTGCATCTTTGGTCATCTGATTTTTACCACTGGTGTCAATGTCATTTTTATATGAATTACGGATCATCTCATCAAAATCATCCCCCAAACCAAACCCCCCCGGATCACACTCCATATCATCATTAGTTTCACTGATTTTCTTGAATTTAGAAGTTGAAATCTCATATATCCAGTTGACAAACTCTGGATATGGCCCCTTGCATATAAGATGATCATAAACGACATCTCGTGAGTGCCAAAACCGATTAATACATTTCTTACAAGGGCACCTAAGTTCAGTTCCTACACCAAAATTTGCCAAACCATTCGACACAAAATCTTTCACCCCTTTTATATATGTTGGAGTATAATCTAAAACTTGTTAAAAATAAAGTATGTGTTTTATTTGTTTTCTGCAATATTATATGTTAGCATGCAGTTGGACTGAGTCCATGCAGTAGTAGAATGTAGAAGTAGTTTTAGGATCGTGGAGAATAAATAGAGTAGTGGAGATAATGTAGGAGAGTAGTGCTGAGTAGTTCCTATTTTCTAGCTTCAGTTGTTTGTAACCTTTATATTTGTTTTTCTGTAAGTTAAATGAAAAGCAAGCCTTGAGTGCGTGCATATCTGTGTTCTTTTTTTCCAGTTTCAAAAGTCATACAGTCTTATATATATTGTAGCAGACCTGCAAATTATATACTAGATTTGGTATCAGAGCCTACGAAACTGGTGCCTGGTGAACACACGAGTACATGTCAAGAACGACTTCAATGGAAGGGAACAAGAGCAAGAGCGGTGTTGTTGGTTTGAGTTATCCAATGTTGGACAGGAGTAATTATACAGCTTGGTCCTTAAAGATAAAAGTTTTTATGCAAGCTCATGAGGTATGGGAGGCTGTGGAACCCAAAGATCCAAAATTGAGCGTTGAAGAGAGAAAGGATAAGATTGCGTTAGCTATGATCTATCAGGGAATTCCTGAAGATATGTTGCTGACTCTTGCTGAGAAGAAGACCGCCAAAGGGGCCTGGGATGCTATAAAGACCTTATGTCAGGGTGCAGAAAGGGTCAAGAAGGCACGAGTTCAAACTTTGAAGGCGGAATTCGAGTCTCTGTCTATGAAAGATACTGAAGTGTTGGATGATTTCTGTATGAAATTGCATGGGCTCGTAACGAACATTCGAGCACTTGGAGAGCCTGTAGAAGAGGCGTATGTGGTGAAGAAACTGCTCCGTGCAGTGCCTCCAAAATTTCTTCAAATCACATCTACAATGGAACAGTTTGGAAATCTTGAAGTTATGACAATGGAGGAGGCGGTAGGCTCACTAAAAGCACATGAAGAACGACTAAAGGGTCAAGAGGAGAAACAGGGTGGACAATTGTTACTCACAGAAGATGAGTGGGTAAAGAGGGAGTCTGATGAGGGAAAAAAACTGTTGTATACAAGAGAAGAATGGCTGAAACGAGGAAACAAGGTTGGTGAGGTCTCATCAAGTTTTAGAGGACGAGGTCGTGACAAAAGTAAGATCAAATGTTATAATTGTAACATCCTTGGACACTATGCAGCTGAATGTCGTAAACCTCGAAGGATGAAAGAGCAAAAACAGGAAGTGAACATCGCAGAAATTGAGGATGAAGAACCGGCTTTGTTGCTAGCCAAACATGACAAGACAGAAGAAAGCGAGATGCTCCTGAACGAAAAGACACCGATGCCAAAGTTGCTTGCAGCCAAAGAAGTAAAACGTGGTGAATCAAATCTCTGGTACTTGGACAATGGTGCAAGCAATCACATGACAGGACAAAAATCTAAATTCACAGAGCTAGATGAAGGTATAACTGGGCAGGTGAAATTCGGAGACGGGTCGACGGTGAAGATCGAGGGCAAAGGATCAATTATTTTCAAATGCAAAAATGGTGAAGAACGTACGTTGCATGAGGTTTATTATATTCCCTCCCTATGCAGTAATATAATCAGTCTGGGACAGCTTTCTGAGGTGGGAAATAGAGTCATTCTCAAAAGTGATTTCTTGTGGGTGTTTGACAATCAAGAAAGACTCCTCATGAAGGTGAAACGCTCGACAAACAGGTTGTACAAGCTGATCATCGAAACAAGTAAGCCTATCTGTTTGCTAACTAAAACTGATGAGATTTCTAAATTATGGCATACACGTTTGGGTCATGTTAATTATCAAGCATTAGAATTAATGTACAAGAACAAGATGGTGCATGGGTTTCCTAGAATAATATCTCCTAAACATAATTGTACTGGATGTCTAATGAGTAAGCAAACAAGACGACCTTTTCCTTCTCAGACCCAGTTTACTACTAAACGAGTTTTGGAGTTAGTTCATGCTGACTTGTGTGGTCCAATCACCCCAACGACTACAGGTGGTAATAGATCTTTTATGTTGCTGGTAGATGATTACAGTAGAGTCATGTGGGTGTATCTGTTGAAAAGCAAAGATGAGGCTTTCAATGCTTTTAAACTTTTTAGAGCAAAAGTCGAAAATGGAGGTGAGAGAAAAGTGAGGGTTTTGAGGACTGACAGAGGGGGTGAGTTCACATCGAAGGAGTTTGCTGATTATTGTGAAAAAGAAGGAATTACAAGACATTTTACAGCACCCTATACGCCACAATAGAACGGTGTGGTTGAAAGGAGAAATCGAACAGTGGTTGAGATGGCCAGAAGTTTTTTGAAAGAGATGCAGATGCCAACTTTATTCTGGGGGGAAGCAGTGAGGCATTCGGTTTATGTACTTAACAGACTTCCAACACGTCCTTTGTCAGGCCAAACACCGTATGAGGCGTGGACTGGTTTTAAACCAAATATTGGTCACATACGAGTCTTTGGATGTAAAGCATATATGAAGGTGCCTTGCAATCAAGTAAAAAAACTTGATGACAGGAGTAGAATGGTAATCAACTTGGGGAAGGAAACTGGTACAAAGGCATATCGCTTGTATGATCCTGTTGACAAGTGCTTGTATGTAAGTAGAGATGTTACTTTTGTTGAGACGGAGGCATGGCCATGGGACGAAGAAACTAAGTCACAGGACATTACTTCTTTTTCAGTCGACAACCTGCAATCATTGGAAGAAACTAGTGCTCCAAGCTGTCCCCTAGTGGAGCATTCTGGTAGTGCAGACTCTATTCAAGAAGAAACATCTACAACTATGCCTGATTCTGAGAGCTATGATGGGAGCTGTGAACCTAAGAAGTTTAGATCAATTAACGATGTATATGATCACTCAGAGGAGGTAGAGCTTGAGAATGAACTGCTATATATGGGGGTAGAGGAGCCAACTACGTATAAGCAGGCTGTTAAGGTGCAGGACTGGAGAAATGCCATGCAAAGCGAAATTGATTCAATAGAAAAGAATGGGTCGTGGAACTTAACAGAGCTACCTGCTGGGCAGAAAGTAATTGGTTTGAAGTGGGTTTACAAGTTAAAAAGGGATGCAACAGGCAAGGTGACTAAACATAAAGCAAGGTTGGTGGCGAAGGGATATGCTCAAGAACAAGGGGTCGATTTCGAGGAAATTTTTGCTCATGTCACACGCATTGAAACGGTTCGTTTATTGTTGGCTTTGGCAGCAAAGTATGAATGGCAGGTACATCATCTTGATGTAAAAACAGCATTCTTGAACGGCGAAATTAGTGAGGAGGTTTACGTAGCTCAACCAGAGGGATACACAAAGAAGGGTCGAGAACAGTTGGTGTATAAATTGTCTAAAGCTCTGTATGGGCTTCGCCAAGCACCAAGGGCTTGGTATGCTAAGCTTAGTCAATGTCTGGAGAGCCTTGGTTTTAAGAGATGCCCGTACGAACATGCTGTTTATACAAAGAAAGAAGGAAGAGATTTTTTGATTATAGGAGTTTATGTCAATGATCTGTTGGTCACTGGAAGTAATGCAGCTGTGATAGAGGGTTTCAAAAAGGATATGAGCTATAAGTTCGAAATGAGTAATCTTGGAAAGCTGTCTTACTATCTGGGTATCGAAGTTGAGC
The DNA here is from genome assembly GCF_001625215.2 of Daucus carota subsp. sativus. Classification (NCBI taxonomy): domain Eukaryota; kingdom Viridiplantae; phylum Streptophyta; class Magnoliopsida; order Apiales; family Apiaceae; genus Daucus; species Daucus carota. The sequence continues at coordinate 7,062,986 of NC_030388.2, forward strand.
AAGGTGCTGGGTTCATTGAGTTGAAGCAGTCCGGATATGCGAGAAAGCTCCTTGAGAAAGCAGGAATGAGTGAGTGCAATTCTTCGAAGTACCCTATGGATCCTAAAGAGCACATAACGAAAGATGAAGAAGGCGAGTTTTGCGGGAATCTTAGAGCTGTTTTCTTGTACTTTAGTAGAAAAAGGTGCACGGTTATCTTTCTTAGGGACTATCCACCTTGACGCCCCACAAAATTTACTCTTAATTTCATCTTTGTTTTCAGACCAATATAACATGCAATCGTTCGGACAAGCATGTATCTTTTCATAATCAAGGCCTAAATCTCTAATCATTTTTTTGGCAACACTAAAATAAGAAGGCAGGTTTACATTCGGGAAAGCTTCCTTCAACAATTGTAAAATACCGCTGAATGCAGACTCGGTAAAACCATGACTGCACTTTAATTGGTAAAGTCTGACTATGAAGCCTAATTGCATGAAATTTTCAGACCCGGGAAACAGAGGTTGTTTCCCTTCCTGAACAAGCTTATAGAAGTCTTTTGCAGCTTTATTCATTCCATTTCTAGCTCTACCTTCATTGCGAATCATTTCATCAAAATCATCACCTAGGCCTATACACATATCAGAATCATCCATCCCTACATCATTAGGCTTTCTAAACTTGTCGGTTGACACTTCAAATATCCAATTACTAAATGATGGACAAGGACCATTAAACACGAGATGTTCATATACATTGTCCGGAGAAATCCAGAAACGGTTACTGCAATCTTTGCAAGGGCAGCGTAATTCATTTCCTATGGAGAAATTATCAAACGCATTCCTAACAAAATGTGTGGCACCATTACTATAACCCTCACTGTGCTTTGGCAGTGAAATCCAAGTCATGATTATTTTGCAATTTCACAAACCTATTTTCTACACAAGAAATCAAGCAAAATATATACATAAAAACAGAGTTCTCAAAACATAAATATTTATATATACAAGACAAAATAACATATCATATATATCTCAACACAAATAACATATATATGCACAACACAAACGCCATTAACATATGAACACAAGTAATTTTTAAATAATAACAGTCACAAATGAAGCCCTAATCAACAAATTAACAAGCCCTGATTGAAGCCCTAATCAACAAACAAGCCCTAATCAACAAACATGCACTAATTGAAACACCCATTTCGATTTACTAACAAATAAACATCGATTGAAGGTGTATGATTGATTTGGGGAAGAAAATCGACTTATACAGTTCAGTTATTTACCTGGTAGCTACGAGCTTCTGTTGTCCGAGCTTGAATATTCGAGCTTGATACTTTCTCTAGCTTGAATCTTCGAGCTTGAATCTCCCAGATAACCTAGCTTGAATCCCCTCTTTCTCTCTTGCCTTCTCGATCGTCTCTCTCTCCGTGAGCTGCTTGTATAATGTATCTATGTAATATTATTACAAGTGTTAGTACAATAATGTATCTGTGTTGACTGGGGTGGAAAGCCCGGTAAAAAAAATAAAGAAACCCCGCTTATTTTTTGAACCCGGGAAAGTTTGGGCCCAAAATTTTGAACTCTATTGCAACAACTTTAGAAATCCATTGCAATTGTTATAGATTTTTCGAAAAGTTACACTCAGTTGTAACATTTTTAAAAAATATTGCAACAGCTATTGGTTTGTCAAAATTTGTTAAGAAATAGCAACAATTTATGATCAAATTTCAGACTTGGCGTTGTTATAGCCCTTTTATGGTGTAGTGATTTCAGCAGCTATTTCCTTTCTTAGAGTTGCTAATTCCTCAGCTTTTCTGCTTTTATGTGTTGTGATATTCCGTGTTTTGCTTGTTCTGCCACTCCTCCCGACAAGCCAGTTTGGTCCATGAGCTGCAGAGTCTATTTCATCAACTGTCTTTGCTGCTTCTTCAGCCATATCTTCTGCATTTGCATCTGCTTCCTCCTCAATATCATTTCCCTCAGCATCTTTAGTAGCCTACAAATAATAAAAATATGGACAGTAAATAAGTGTTTATACACACACACAAATGTACAAATTCAAGATATCGATCATACATACATTTCTAACAATATTAGAAAGTAATCTCAAAATTTCCTGACCTTCTTTTCATGATTTTTGCGTGTTTTAGGATAAATGTCCGCCTTTGTGGGTGTGTCAGGGGTCGACTGGACCTTTTTCTGACATAAATTAACAAATAATAATTAACAAGTACAAAGCATATTTAAGAATTATAAAAAAAGATATATAATTAACCAAGATCCAGGAGCATACCATGTCATTCCTGATTTGTGCAAATGATGTACGGCCAGCAGTGTGCGTATCAATGACCTTTCTTCGGTTATTTGCATTTTTTACAGCAGTGGACTTAATTTTTTCATCACCCCAATATTGTAGCAAAATCTTGAATTTCTCAAGAGGAATTGACTGCGACCTATTCTTCAATCTATCCTCATCATTGTCATATTTGGTATAATATTCGGCCTTAAAACGGCTTTTATACATCCTCCACGCATCACAAATGGTCTTTAAAACCCAATCTTTTCCCTCCTTCGGAATGATATACTTTGTCTACATATTAAACATAACAAAACATATTATGTACCAACATTATTTGCATACGCTGCATAATCTAAACATGTAATTTAAAGGTAATTTGTAGTATGTGTGGTTTTGACCTTGACAAACTCCCACCAACCATTCTTCTCTGATTCGGAAACTCGGCTCCAGTTGACATAATCTAGGGGTACACATTGTCTCCCTATTGTCCCCAAGAAACTACCAAATTCTGATCGTATTTTACTATCTTCATGCACAGGTTGCAACTCATGATTTAAGATCAGCTCTGGTCTTTCTTCCAATTTTCTTGTGAAAACAGAACTCATTTTCGTAGGTCCCCTAGGCCTTGTAACTTTAGTTTCACCTTGATATATATATTTCAAAGTAATTAAACACCATTTTTATATAGGATTAGTCCTTTATATATATAATTGAAATTTCTACCACAAGCCAAGGATAAAAAAACATACCTTCAGTTGGAACCTTACCATCTGTTGGTTCCTTATTTACCCCAGCATCATTGTCCTCTGCATTGCTAGCTGTTTCTCTTTCCTTTTCCTTGAGGCTTTGCGCGCCTCATCTTTACAAATGCCTCCATGGTTCCAACTCCATCATTATTGTATGCCCTCTTTATCTGCTTGAATTCTTGAAGAGTACTAGGTAGCTCGGGGGAGGTGGTACTGCCACTTCATCATCAACCTTGCAAAAAAGTTTATAAAGTATATAAACTCAAAACATTGTGAGATTAACCTAAAATGCAGAAAAATGCACCTTCTTACTGTCAGCAGCAACCTTTTGTGCTGTTTTTGAACCGGTGGTCGGTATTCTGGTGGCAACCTTCACTGATGGAACTTTTTTTGTCCGCTAATTAATTAAAGATCATATATTAAACTTCTATAATATTAATTGCAAAGCTTGAATTAATACTTGAATAAGTTATACACACCTTCGCAGCTGGTTGCTCCTCTTCACTAGTTGGGAGGCTATCTTGTCCTGACACATACTCTCGATCAAATTCTAGGTCTGATATATTCCCAATAACTTCTTCTACATTTTTCTTTTTTGCTTTTTGAGCTTCAAGATCAGCTTTCAATTTCTTTATTCTCAGTTGTTCCAACATTTGATTGTTTTCAGCGACTCTCTTCTTTCTTTTCTCTTCATAATCAGCAAGAATATCCTAAATAAATTACACATGATTAGTTGTTGCATGATCATATATAATATACAAGAATATATGTCAGAGATGTGTTTTATCAATAAACTCGCCTTTTTGGTAAGTTTTTTCTTGCTTTTTTCATAAACCGGAATGTGCGCAGCAGATTCCACGTTCTCCTAATCATTAACAACCAAGTCAGCAGCTTTAGTAGTTTTCTTCTTGTTGATGTCATCTCCCTCAATTTCTGGTGTAGATTGCACCTTCTCATTACCAACTAAACTCAAGTCCTCATGAGCTCCTTTTTTCTTATTCTTTTGGTCCTTTTGAAGTGTATGTATTGTCACATACTGTGTCTTCACTTTATCTAGACCTACAAGAATATTATTTACACACATGTAATTCGAGAGAAAAGAAAACCAACTAATGATACCAAGACTCAGACCAAAATAATTCCAAAAACTTTTAATAATTACCTTCAAAAAAACTTGTCTTTGGCCTCATGATCACATGAGGCTGCATCTCCTTCACCGGCTCTATAGCCTTGTCCATAATAGTGTCAATGTAAAAGTCTAAGTGACAACCGTCTAGTAAACCCTCAACAAGCTCACCCACATCTGCATCAGAAGAGACTAATTTCCAGCCACCCCCTTGCTTCTTAACATAAATCCCTCCTATTTCAGTGTATCCCACATCGTCCTTCACATATTCCATAAGCACGGAGAAGGAAAATCTGTCCACTTCAACAGCAACTGGTATCTTGATACATTTTCCACACAAGTATTTGTTCTTCACAAATTGTCCTTTGTGGTAGAACCTGAGATAAAAGTACTCTGCCATCCTGAAAATAGACATAATCCCAAGAAAAATGTTAGACCTTTGATGGACTTGTAGGATCAATAAGCTAAAAGCAATTAGGAAGCTAGTAAGAAACTAATAGAAGCAAGTAATAGGTAAAAGGGTGCAAAAAATAAAAAGCATATAAGAAATAGGAAGCTAATTAAAAACAATAAAATTACAACCCTGTTTTCACAATAAAATGCCACAACACATTACAACTAACATGAACTCCTAAAATTTGACATATTTGAAATACGATAAATTAATAAGTCTCATTCGCAGATTTCATCATTTTCTTCCATTTCACTTGGCGTAACCGGAATTTGTCTATTCGGCACATCATCTCTGTACCAACTATCATCATCAGGTAGGGTATTTACTGAAAAGATTAGTTCTTGCTGCACTGTAGGTCCACTAACTTCTTCAAGTGGATCACTTTCGTCTTCCACATCATTGTAGTCCCTTGGCAGTTTTTTAACAACAAAATACAAGTTCTTTTCAGAACAATCTTGAATGTAGAAAACTTGTTGTACTTGTGTAGCTAAAACAAATGGGTCATCTTTTTGATAAATTCTGTTAAAGTTGACCCTTGTCAACCCATGACAGTCTTTATCGTTTTGGTACCAAATGCATCTAAACAGAACTACTGACAATGATCCCCAATAATCAATCTCTATAATTTCTTCAATGGCTTTATAGTAACTAACATCAGCAACAATGGGGTTTTTGTCTTTTGTACTAGTAAAACTAGTAGTCTGCGCCGTCAAATAAACTCCACTGTTTTGTGTCGTACACTTCCCGTCTCTTTGTTTTGTATGGAATCTAAATCCGTTTATTATATAACCACTAAATTTTCTTGCTGCTCGTTGAGGCCCCTTTGACAAAGCTAACAATTCAGGTGAGCATTCCTCCTTTTTTTGAACCTCATCCTTCAACCAGTTATAAAATTCCTTTGTGTGTTCTCTTTCCCTTTTATACAACTTTGACTTCACTTGATTGTCATATAAGGAACGGTGTTCCCTGCAGTTATGTCAAATTTCAAATATTTAAACATTGTAGTATTATAAAGTACTATATAAACTTGAGTAAAAACTAGGGGAAAGACACATTACCTATTAGCTGCTCTATTTCCATGTTGCCGCTGTTGAACAATACGTATCGATGAGCATTAATCCATATCTTTTCTGCCAAATGTATAGGTTTTCCATCCTTGTTTCGCCTTGAACCAATATAAATTCCAACATTTGAATTCACATAGTTCATTTTGTTTTTGCTATCATCAGTTAAGAATCTAGAACAAAATGTCAGGCATTCTTCAACCATGTACCCTTCAGCTATGCAGCCTTCTGGTTTGCTCCTATTACGAACATATGACTTCAATTTACTCAAATATCTTTCAATCCCAAACATCCATCTAAGGTGCACAGGTCCTCCAAATTCAATTTCTTTACATAAATGAATTGGAAGATGAACCATAATATCAAAGAATGCCGGGGGAAAGATAGTTTCAAGCTGGCAAAGTATTTCGATGATTTCGTTTTGCAACTTCTCTACATCTTCTAACTGTATAACTTTTCCACATATGCCCCTAAAGAAGGAACCAAGTCGAATCAAAGGTATCGCGACATCTGGTTTTAAGGTTTTGATGGCAGCAAACTGAAGTAGGTATTGAAGAATAAAGTGTGCATCATGACTTTTATAACCAGAAATTTTTCTTTCATTCAGTTGCACACACCGGCTAATATTAGATGCACATCCATATGGCAGTCTAGCATTCATCTGCACTGAACAGAAGTCTTCTTTTTCTTTTTTGGTCATGTCAAAACAAGCTGCCATAATTTCAAAGTGACTGTTATCAGCAGATTTCACAGGATGAAGAATCTTACGAATCCCCATCTCCTGCAAATCTAGACGAGCATTTAGATGGTCGTTTGTTCTGCCCCCAATGTTTAACAAAGTTCCTAAGATTTTATCGATGATGTTTTTCTCTATATGCATCACATCTAGATTATGTCTAATTAAATGATCACTCCAATATGGTAACTCAAAGAATATCGACTTTTTTTCCAAGGACAATCTCCATCTTTTTTCTTACCCTTCATCTTTCCAAAATTATTCCTAAATTTACCCAGAAGTTTAATAATGAAATTTCCGGATAAAGGTTCTGGACAAAGATTTGTTTCAACTTCCCCATTAAACCTTTTGGTGTCCAATCTAAACTTGTGATCAGGAGGTAGGAATTTTCTGTGGCTCATGTAGCAAACTTTACGGCTGTGCTTCAAATAGGTTGATGATGTTTCATAGTGACATTCGGGACAACCAAGGTATCCCTTTGTGCTCCAACCCGATAAAACCCCATACCCCGGAAAATCACTTATTGTCCATAATAGGCTGGCATGCAAGGTAAAAGTGTTGTTAAAGTGGGCATCATATGTTTCTATACCAATTTCCCACAACTCTTTCAACTCAGCTGTAAGTGGGTGCAAATACACATCTATTTCATTACCAGGCTGTAGGACCAGGGATGAGAGTTGAAAGAATTATATTCTCTGGTTTCATAATTAACCAAGGTGGTAAATTATAATTAACTAGCATCACAGGCCAAGTACTGTGAGATATACTCATAGTACGGTAAGGATTAAACCCATCTGCCGCTAACCCCAACCTAACATTTCGATTTTCTTGAGCAAATTTTGGATGACTTGCATCCATTGACTTCCAGCCCTTGGCATCGGCAGGATGTCTTAACTTTCCATCATTTATTCGGCCCGTTGCGTGCCAAGTCATGGTCAGAATATTCTTTAGACAAGAAGATTCTTTGCAACCTTGGTTTTAACGGAAAGTATCTCACAACTTTGGCAGGGACTTTATATTTTTTCCTATCATCCTTCTCTAATATATCAGTTTTATCATTATCTACAGCTTTCCATCTTGAAACTCCACACACTTTGCAAATATTTTCATCTTTATTTTTAGCCCAATATAGCATGCAATCGTTAGGACATGCATGTATCTTCTCATAATCAAGGCCTAATTCTTTAATCATCCCCTTCGCAGCACTAAAAGAAGGAGGCAAATTTGACTCGGGGAAGGCCTCTTTTATCAGCTCAAGTATTGCACTAAAGGCTGACTCGGTAAATCCACAAGTGCACTTCAACATGTAAAGCTTAACTACAAAACCTAAACGAGTAAAAGTTTTCGACCCCGGATACAAAGGTTGTTTGCCCTCCTCGACTAGCCTATAAAAATTAATTGCATCTTTGGTCATCTGATTTTTACCACTGGTGTCAATGTCATTTTTATATGAATTACGGATCATCTCATCAAAATCATCCCCCAAACCAAACCCCCCCGGATCACACTCCATATCATCATTAGTTTCACTGATTTTCTTGAATTTAGAAGTTGAAATCTCATATATCCAGTTGACAAACTCTGGATATGGCCCCTTGCATATAAGATGATCATAAACGACATCTCGTGAGTGCCAAAACCGATTAATACATTTCTTACAAGGGCACCTAAGTTCAGTTCCTACACCAAAATTTGCCAAACCATTCGACACAAAATCTTTCACCCCTTTTATATATGTTGGAGTATAATCTAAAACTTGTTAAAAATAAAGTATGTGTTTTATTTGTTTTCTGCAATATTATATGTTAGCATGCAGTTGGACTGAGTCCATGCAGTAGTAGAATGTAGAAGTAGTTTTAGGATCGTGGAGAATAAATAGAGTAGTGGAGATAATGTAGGAGAGTAGTGCTGAGTAGTTCCTATTTTCTAGCTTCAGTTGTTTGTAACCTTTATATTTGTTTTTCTGTAAGTTAAATGAAAAGCAAGCCTTGAGTGCGTGCATATCTGTGTTCTTTTTTTCCAGTTTCAAAAGTCATACAGTCTTATATATATTGTAGCAGACCTGCAAATTATATACTAGATTTGGTATCAGAGCCTACGAAACTGGTGCCTGGTGAACACACGAGTACATGTCAAGAACGACTTCAATGGAAGGGAACAAGAGCAAGAGCGGTGTTGTTGGTTTGAGTTATCCAATGTTGGACAGGAGTAATTATACAGCTTGGTCCTTAAAGATAAAAGTTTTTATGCAAGCTCATGAGGTATGGGAGGCTGTGGAACCCAAAGATCCAAAATTGAGCGTTGAAGAGAGAAAGGATAAGATTGCGTTAGCTATGATCTATCAGGGAATTCCTGAAGATATGTTGCTGACTCTTGCTGAGAAGAAGACCGCCAAAGGGGCCTGGGATGCTATAAAGACCTTATGTCAGGGTGCAGAAAGGGTCAAGAAGGCACGAGTTCAAACTTTGAAGGCGGAATTCGAGTCTCTGTCTATGAAAGATACTGAAGTGTTGGATGATTTCTGTATGAAATTGCATGGGCTCGTAACGAACATTCGAGCACTTGGAGAGCCTGTAGAAGAGGCGTATGTGGTGAAGAAACTGCTCCGTGCAGTGCCTCCAAAATTTCTTCAAATCACATCTACAATGGAACAGTTTGGAAATCTTGAAGTTATGACAATGGAGGAGGTGGTAGGCTCACTAAAAGCACATGAAGAACGACTAAAGGGTCAAGAGGAGAAACAGGGTGGACAATTGTTACTCACAGAAGATGAGTGGGTAAAGAGGGAGTCTGATGAGGGAAAGAAACTGTTGTATACAAGAGAAGAATGGCTGAAACGAGGAAACAAGGTTGGTGAGGTCTCATCAAGTTTTAGAGGACGAGGTCGTGACAAAAGTAAGATCAAATGTTATAATTGTAACATCCTTGGACACTATGCAGTTGAATGTCGTAAACCTCGAAGGATGAAAGAGCAAAAACAGGAAGTGAACATCGCAGAAATTGAGGATGAAGAACCGGCTTTGTTGCTAGCCAAACATGACAAGACAGAAGAAAGCGAGATGCTCCTGAACGAAAAGACACCGATGCCAAAGTTGCTTGCAGCCAAAGAAGTAAAACGTGGTGAATCAAATCTCTGGTACTTGGACAATGGTGCAAGCAATCACATGACAGGACAAAAATCTAAATTCACAGAGCTAGATGAAGGTATAACTGGGCAGGTGAAATTCGGAGACGGGTCGACGGTGAAGATCGAGGGCAAAGGATCAATTATTTTCAAATGCAAAAATGGTGAAGAACGTACGTTGCATGAGGTTTATTATATTCCCTCCCTATGCAGTAATATAATCAGTCTGGGACAGCTTTCTGAGGTGGGAAATAGAGTCATTCTCAAAGGTGATTTCTTGTGGGTGTTTGACAATCAAGAAAGACTCCTCATGAAGGTGAAACGCTTGACAAACAGGTTGTACAAGCTGATCATCGAAACAAGTAAGCCTATCTGTTTGCTAACTAAAACTGATGAGATTTCTAAATTATGGCATACACGTTTGGGTCATGTTAATTATCAAGCATTAGAATTAATGTACAAGAACAAGATGGTGCATGGGTTTCCTAGAATAATATCTCCTAAACATAATTGTACTGGATGTCTAATGAGTAAGCAAACAAGACGACCTTTTCCTTCTCAGACCCAGTTTACTACTAAACGAGTTTTGGAGTTAGTTCATGCTGACTTGTGTGGTCCAATCACCCCAACGACTACAGGTGGTAATAGATCTTTTATGTTGCTGGTAGATGATTACAGTAGAGTCATGTGGGTGTATATGTTGAAAAGCAAAGATGAGGCTTTCAATGCTTTTAAACTTTTTAGAGCAAAAGTCGAAAATGGAGGTGAGAGAAAAGTGAGGGTTTTGAGGACTGACAGAGGGGGTGAGTTCACATCGAAGGAGTTTGCTGATTATTGTGAAAAAGAAGGAATTACAAGACATTTTACAGCACCCTATACGCCACAATAGAACGGTGTGGTCGAAAGGAGAAATCGAACAGTGGTTGAGATGGCCAGAAGTTTTTTGAAAGAGATGCAGATGCCAACTTTATTCTGGGGGGAAGCAGTGAGGCATTCGGTTTATGTACTTAACAGACTTCCAACACGTCCTTTGTCAGGCCAAACACCGTATGAGGCGTGGACTGGTTTTAAACCAAATATTGGTCACATACGAGTCTTTGGATGTAAAGCATATATGAAGGTGCCTTTCAATCAAGTAAAAAAACTTGATGACAGGAGTAGAATGATAATCAACTTGGGGAAGGAAACTGGTACAAAGGCATATCGCTTGTATGATCCTGTTGACAAGTGCTTGTATGTAAGTAGAGATGTTACTTTTGTTGAGACGGAGGCATGGCCATGGGACGAAGAAACTAAGTCACAGGACATTACTTCTTTTTCAGTCGACAACCTGCAATCATTGGAAGAAACTAGTGCTCCAAGCTGTCCCCTAGTGGAGCATTCTGGTAGTGCAGACTCTATTCAAGAAGAAACATCTACAACTATGCCTGATTCTGAGAGCTATGATGGGAGCTGTGAACCTAAGAAGTTTAGATCAATTAACGATGTATATGATCACTCAGAGGAGGTAGAGCTTGAGAATGAACTGCTATATATGGGGGTAGAGGAGCCAACTACGTATAAGCAGGCTGTTAAGGTGCAGGACTGGAGAAATGCCATGCAAAGCGAAATTGATTCAATAGAAAAGAATGGGTCGTGGAACTTAACAGAGCTACCTGCTGGGCAGAAAGTAATTGGTTTGAAGTGGGTTTACAAGTTAAAAAGGGATGCAACAGGCAAGGTGACTAAACATAAAGCAAGGTTGGTGGTGAAGGGATATGCTCAAGAACAAGGGGTCGATTTCGAGGAAATTTTTGCTCCTGTCACACGCATTGAAACGGTTCGTTTATTGTTGGCTTTGGCAGCAAAGTATGAATGGCAGGTACATCATCTTGATGTAAAAACAGCATTCTTGAACGGCGAAATTAGTGAGGAGGTTTACGTAGCTCAACCAGAGGGATACACAAAGAAGGGTCGAGAACAGTTGGTGTATAAATTGTCTAAAGCTCTGTATGGGCTTCGCCAAGCACCAAGGGCTTGGTATGCTAAGCTTAGTCAATGTCTGGAGAGCCTTGGTTTTAAGAGATGCCCGTACGAACATGCTGTTTATACAAAGAAAGAAGGAAGAGATTTTTTGATTATAGGAGTTTATGTCGATGATCTGTTGGTCACTGGAAGTAATGCAGCTGTGATAGAGGGTTTCAAAAAGGATATGAGCTATAAGTTCGAAATGAGTAATCTTGGAAAGCTGTCTTACTATCTGGGTATCGAAGTTGAGCAAGGTGCTGGGTTCATTGAGTTGAAGCAGTCCGGATATGCGAGAAAGCTCCTTGAGAAAGCAGGAATGAGTGAGTGCAATTCTTCGAAGTACCCTATGGATCCTAAAGAGCACATAACGAAAGATGAAGAAGGCGAGTTTGTCGATGCAACTCAGTACAGGAGTTTGATTGGAGGGCTCCGATATTTGATGCATACTAGACCTGATATTGCATATGCCGTAGGAATTGTCAGCCGTTATATGGAAAAACCAACCCAGATGCATCAACGCAGCTAAGAGAATTTTACACTATGTTAAGGGCACTATAAACTACGGTTTAGTATACTCAAAAACTGGAGGTAACAACATCTTGACTGCTTTTTCTGATAGTGATTTAGCAGGCCATTTGGATGATCGACACAGCACAGGCGGAATGATTTTCTATTTAAATGAAAGCCTTGTGACGTGGATATCTCAGAAGCAAAGGTGCGTGGCTCTATCTTCATGTGAAGCAGAGTTCATGGCTGCCACAGCAGCTGCATGTCAGGGCATCTGGCTTAGGAATGTCTTAAGTCAAGTAACTGGTGAGAAGATTGGTCCAGTTGTTATGCTTATCGATAACAAGTCTGCAATAGATCTCGCCAAAAATCCAGTGTTCCATGGATGCAGTAAGCATATTGATATACGCTACCACTTCATCAGAGAGTGTGTGGAGCGTGGGGAGATAATCTTGAAGCACATCAGCAGTGAACACCAGCGTGCAGACCTGTTAACAAAGCCTCTATCTACAGTTAAATTTGAGAGGATGCGCAAGCTTCTTGGAGTGAAGGACCTGGAGAACAAGTTTTAGATTAGGGGGGAAAATGTTGGAGTATAATGTAAAACTTGTTAAAAATAAAGTATGTGTTTTATTTGTTTTCTGCAATATTATATGTTAGCATGCAGTTGGACTGAGTCCATGCAGCAGTAGAATGTAGAAGTAGTTTTAGGATCGTGGAGAATAAATAGAGTAGTGGAGATAATGTAGGAGAGTAGTGCTGAGTAGTTCCTATTTTCTAGCTTCAGTTGTTTGTAACCTTTATATTTGTTTTTCTGTAAGTTAAATGAAAAGCAAGCCTTGAGTGCGTGCATATCTGTGTTCTTTTTTTCCAGTTTCAAAAGTCATACAGTCTTATATATATTGTAGCAGACCTGCAAATTATATACTAGATTATTCTTCACTATACTTTGGAAGTAATGCCCAAATCATCACTGAATTTCTACACAAGTTCAAAGAGAAACAAACAAAAATTTATTTAACTCCTATAAAAATAACTAAACCCCTGTAAATAAACTCATTCTTATAGTAAAGTAATTAAACCCCTGAACATGAACCAAACTTAACATAAACAAAGCATATGAACATAAACCCAACTTTTACATAAAGCAAATTAAGAACCCAATTAACAGCTCCTATAAAATAACTAAACCCCTGTAGATAAACTCATTCTTATAGTAAAGTATATAAAACCCTGAACATAAACCCAACTGAGCATTGACAAAACATATGAAAACTAAGAGCCCAATTAACAGCAATTAACATCAAATTAACAAACCCTAATTAAACACATATACACAGACTATTTAACCCCTAAATTATAAACATGCATAATCGAGGAGACTATACACACACTTAATTAACATCACATATGTAATATACAAACACCATTAAACACAGCTACACACTCAATCAAACACATACTTTAATTACTTCTCTATTTGAGAAAAAATAGAGTATAGATCAGTACCTTCTCTTTTGCGCACCTTCTTCTCTATTCTCTATTCACCTTCTTCGATCGATGGACCCTTCTCTCTCTGTATCGCCTTCTTCCTTCTCTCTCTATCGCCTTCTTCTCTGTTTCTGAGTTAGTCGTGTGGTAGTGTTCGGGTATAGTTTCTATTTTGTATATTGTTTCTGTTTTGTGTATATTTTAATTAAACCGTCAAAATAAATTTCATTATCCCGCGCCACCGCTGTTTGCATTGGCCCGCCAATTTTTTGGCCCAAAAATTCAGAACTATTGCAACGCCATATAATACCATTGCAATAGTTATACTCATTTCAAAATTATAAACGAAAATTTCATTCTATTGTAATGATTTTATTAGCATTGCAATATAGTGATTTTTTTTTCAAAGGCAACGATTTTGAGAAATTTTTATTTTGAGTGGTTGCAATAGCCAATCTATGGTATAGTGAACGCAACCAGAAGGATTTGTCGAACAAGGAAAGGAGCATCTAGTGTACAAGCTAATAAAGGCTTTGTCTGGACTTCATCAAGCACCACAAGCCTGGTATGCAAAATTAAGCAACTGTTTAGAAAGCCCGGGTTTCACAAAATGTCCAAGGGGCTGGAATGGTGTGACTGAGAAAGCAAAAGACACAATCGAAATAACTCATGCTCATTTCAACTCCTATTCAGTCACAAGTATCATCTCAGTCAAGTGAAGACAGTATTGAAGAGTCGGACAAGAGAAGTACTCCAAAACGTCTCAGGTCAATGAATGATATATACGACAATACAAAGGAAATAGAGGTTGAAGAGGAATTATTATTTCTAGGTGTGGAGGAGCTAGCTACATATAACGAGGCATCTCAAGAGAGGCCTTGGAAGGATGCAATGAAAATTGAGATGGAGGATAATGAAAGAAACAACACCTGGAAGCTTGTGGAGATGCGTTCAGGTCATAAACCAATTGGCTTGAAGTGGGTATATAAATTGAAGAAGAATACTCAAGGAGAAGTTGTGAAACATAATGAGAGACTGGTCGCGAAAGGGTATGTTCAAAAACAAGGGATAGATTCTGAGGAGGTTTTTGCACCAGTTACACGGATCGAAACAGTGAGACTATTATTGGCTTTAGAAGCAAAATATAGCTGGGAGGTTCATCACCTTGATGTGAAATCAGCTTGCTTGAATGGTGATCTTCAGGAAGATGTATACGTAACCCAACCAGAAGGATTTGTCGAACAAGGAAAGGAGCATCTAGTGTACAAGCTAATAAAGGCTTTGTATGGACTTCGTCAGGCACCACAAGCCTGGTATGCAAAATTAAGCAAATGTTTAGAAATCCAGGGTTTCACAAAATGTTCGTACGAGCATGCATCACTAAGCCATAAGTGGCCTCATGCAATGGTTATTCGAAAGTGTTACAAGCATTTCATTGCGGTAGGTAAGAAATTTCTATGATATTGTAACACTGCTGATTTGTTGTTATAAAGCCAGAGTTGCACTGGAGTGACGGCGTTGCACAACATGTAACACTAGCATCGAGGTTACAATAACTAATTTTTCATTTTTAAAATTGATAAAGTGAATATATTT
Source organism: Daucus carota subsp. sativus (assembly GCF_001625215.2). NCBI lineage: Eukaryota > Viridiplantae > Streptophyta > Magnoliopsida > Apiales > Apiaceae > Daucus > Daucus carota. The sequence goes on from NC_030388.2 coordinate 7,078,129, forward strand.
TTATAAACTAGAATTAGAATTATATTTTATATTATTGGTAACTATAAAATGTCTTGTAAATATTACAAAAAAATTGCAAAATTTATTATCTTTCCTTTCAGAGATAATTAGTATTATATTTAAATAAAATAAGACATTCAATACATAAATAATTATAAAAAAAAAGTTTATCAAAAAATTAAAAAGAAAATACAGCGTTGTTATGGAGGTGAAATGTTCCCCCCTAAACTAAAACACTACGTATTATTTCCCCCCTTAACCAAAAACACTCCCGATCGACCTCACCCACTCTGGTCTCCAAACACCACCACCTCCAATCACCCACTCTCCTATCCCGTGTCTCTTCACTTCCTCCCTCTCTAGTCTCTCTTCACCCTCACTCTTCAATCTCCCTCTCTAGTCTTTCACTCTCACCCAGTCTCTCTCTCTAGCTCCGATTAGGGTTCAAACATTAGCTCTCCCTCACTAGCTTCATATATTGTCTCCCAATGGTAATTGAATACACAAGCACACACAATTTCTCCAATTAGGGTTACTAACTTTCGAATTTTCTCAATTTGCAGGCTGGTTAGGGTTTCATAAATTGGGGCTTTTGTTTATAAGGTAGATACACACATTAATTGGGGCTTTTGACTCTTTTAGTTTCTATAAACCGTTGTACCTAAGCTCTTTTACTTTTTTTTTGAGGCGATTTAAAGTTGTTGAGTTTTAAAGCGTTTTTAAGGTATTTTCTCTGTAATTTTATGGGTATATGTTTGATTTTATGTGAGATTTATTTTTGTGTGTTATTTAGTTATTTGGATGTATTTTCATGTATGCTGTATATGAATCTGATTTTTTTTTTTGTGTTATTTAGTTTTTTGAATGACTCTTGCTGTTTATGTATTTGATTTTTTGTGTTTTGTTTTAAATTGTTGAGGAGCTTAGAATCTGATTTTTAAATTTTTTTCTTAAATGTTGAGGAAATTTTCTATGGGTGTGGTGGGGTACAGATACAGGGTAGTAGACAAGTGATTATATAAAGTTCCATGAAGTTGAGTTTCATAAAGTGATTTTATGGGTCTGGTGGGGTACATATACAGGGTAATAATATGAGTTTCCTTTTGTTTTTAGCTTTGTACTTTCATGTTTTATAAACTTGGATTCCAGATTGTCTTGTGTTTGATTAGTAACTATCTTTCAGGCGATTTAAAGCTATTGAGGATCTAAGTTGTTGAGGTTTGAAGTGATTAAAGTCGAGTAAAGTTTAAAGCTATTGAAAATTGAATTGAAGGTACTTTTTCGAATTTTATGTGTATTTGTTTGATTTTATGCATAGGTTTGAAATTCTGGTGATGTATATGCTTGCATGATTGATTTATGTGTTGTTGATTTCTTTTTGATATATTTTTATATATGTACATGCAACATCTACATGTGATGTTGATATCTTCTCTGGCTTGTAAATTTCGCCTTATAAATTAGACTTTGTTGTTGGCATGGAGGTGTGGCTTGTTTTGCTTAATATAATTGTAATTCAGAGTATATATTATATGTTGTAGATTTTTTTTGTGAATCTATTTTTCAAGTATGTATTACTTTCAGCTTCGTGGCTTGATAATCTGTCATTTTGTATGCTAATAACTTTGATTGTTTTGTTAATTGAGCTGGTGAAGTGTGATACATTGTTAATTGGCGTTTTTCTCCGTTTGATAGACCTATAGACTTTAGACTATTCTGGTGATGTATAGCATGTTTCTAGCTACTTATTATCCCTCTAGTTCTATTAGTATAAATTAAAACTTCTTATACTATTCTCTTAAAAACAGTACCTTACTTTTGTACAAGTTCAGATAAAAACATAAAATTCAAGGCGTAAAATAGCAAGTAACTAAGTACGAATGTCAATTAGTGTAAGTGTTTTTAAATAATATATAAGTATAGTATTAATTTCAGCTTTATAGGTGCATTCTTCGAGTCTCTGAGGACCTAGGTTCACGATGGAACATGTTAATGATTATAACTGGATAGGACTTCCAAGATTAGCGAATATAAAGAGGGGATAAAAGCATTATTTGTGGAAAAGGCATTTCCTCCTTTTGCCGTAGGTAATGAAATGAAATGCCCCTGCAGAGATTGTGATGATCGTAAGTGGCATCATCAAGATGTAATTTATGGTCATCTCATCTGCAGAGGACCTTTCTTGTCAAGGGTGCAATTGATTTGTAAGGTTTCAGAAGTCAAAGTAGGAAATAGTACTGAATCCTGAGACTGTCAAGAACTCAAAGATCGAATAGGGCAAATCGAGTCTTCCTTACCAAGAACACGTCGTTCTGGGAAGCAACCTCTTGAAGAAGGAAGTTTGTTAAGCTGACATGACGGGAGAGGAAACGTAATTACTCCGCGTTACTTGTTTGAATCTGACGATCATATTACGGTTGGAGGAGATAATAGGCGATTGAAAAATACCAGGGACAGCGGAAGGCCTCCTCATCAAGATGATAGGCCACCATTGATACTCACCGCAAGATCCACCAAAATGATGGACTCCCTGGCGGATCGACTCGAGGGCAGAGTTAGCAAGGCAGATCTACTCGCCATAATCAGAGAACTATATGATAGGCCCGAGGAGGTTAGAACTACATCAAGAATCGCGCCCACATGGCGAGGCGACTATCAGATAGGGCCACCACATGGTCAAGATCCAAGAAGCTATGAAAAATCGACGGGCCGAGATTCTCAGGGCTTCGGTGGCAGGACTGATTGGGACCCAGAACACAACTCGACAACAGGTTCCACTTTCTTCTCGTCTTATGTGTTAATGTGGTTCAAATTTCATACTCTGTTTCAGTCACCTATGTTAATGTTGGTTATTGTTATGATGAATTATGTTAATAGATATTTTTCGATGGATACTTAAAACCTGTTCACAACAAAGTGATTATGACATATTGCCTATAATAGGTTTTACCGGAGTTTGATTTGATTTAAGCAATATTATTATTATAAGAAAATAAATATAACCCCAGTTTTAAATCATTTCTGATCAACTCTACAAAGAAAATATGGGGAAGACAAATGGACATTTGTTTCTAAAAGTGTATGTATATATACATACATAAAGTTTTTTACCTTTTTGACCTATATAGATCATTTTATATGTTGTATTGTTGTGTGCATATACATGCCTGTGTTATTCAACTTTTTGATGAATACCTGTGTATCCGTATATTTGAAATCTTGTGTGATTGTGATTACACGAAAACCTTTGGAAGACTCTTTGCTAGTATTAGTTGAACAACATGGGAGTCGGGGGATAGGGACCCTGTCTAAAACCGATTGTATATATTAATAAACGGCTTAAGAGATTAATCTTTTTGATTCATCTCAAGGTGAGATGCTTTAAGGCATATTTTGTTTTTTTGAGGTCATAGGGTGGTAGTCTCTCTTGGTGCAAACTTTACTCCTCATATATTGACGTGGATCGTGTAGTATCACTTGCATTCTTAATTACAAGTGATATCTCTACACCATCCACATCAATATATGAATAAAGTTTGCACCAAGAGAGACTACCACCCTATGACCTCCAAAAAAACAAAATATGCGGTAAAGCATCTCACCTTGAGATGAGTTAAAAAGATTAATCTCTTAAGCCGTTTATTAATATATACAACCGGTTTTAGACAGGGTCCTAGTCGCCCCCCCCCCCCCTCCGAGGTTGTTTAACTAATACTAGCAAATAATCTTCCAAAGATTTTCGTGTAATCACAATCACACAAGATTTCAAATATACCGAGACATAAGTATTGCATCTAGATACAAGGTGGTGAACCCACCTAAGCCTACAACTATTGTCGGGTCTCTTCAAACCTATAGTATTCATCAAATAGTTGAATAATACAGGCACGTATATGCACACAACAATACAACTGATAAATTGATCTATATAGGTCAAAAAGGTAAAAAAAAAATACAAACTTTATGTATGTATATATACTTACACTTTAGGAACAAATGTCCATTTGTCTTCCCCATTTTTTCTTTGAAGAGTATACATAAAAATATTATAGGCAATATATCATAATCACTTTGTTTTGAACAGGTTTTAAGTATCCATAAAAAAATATCTATTAACATAATTCATCGTAACAATAACAAACTTTAACGTAGGTGACCGAAACAGAGTATGAAATTTTAACCACACTAACATATAAGGCAGGAAGAAAGTGGAACCTGTTGTCGAGTTGTGTTCTCGGTCTAAGGCGTCTCTTGCTCATGAGTGTTCCTGAAACTTCATCACTCCTCGATCGAGATTGGGTCCCGATCAGTCCTTCCACCAAAGCCCTGAGAATCTCGGCCCGTCGATTTTTCATAGCTTCTTGGATCTTGACCATGTGGTGGCCATATCTCATAGTCGCCTCGCCATGTGGGCGCGGTTCTTGATGTAGTTCTGACCTCCTCGGGCCTATCATCTAGTTCTCTGATTATGGCAAGTAGATCTGCCTTGATAACTCTGCCAGAGAGTCCATCGTTCTTGTGGATCTTCCGGTGAGTATCAATGGTGGCTTATCTTCTTGATGAGGAGGTCTTCTGATGTCCGTGGTATTTTTTAATCGCCTATCATCTCCTCTAACCGTAATCTGACCGTCAGATGCAAACAAGTTACGCGGAGTAATTACGTGTCCTCTCCCGTCACGACAGCTTAACTGACTTCCTTCTTCAAGAGGTTGCTTCCCATAACGACGTGTTGTTGGTAGGAAGACTTGATTTCCCCTACTCGATGAGTTCTTGATAGTCTCTGGATTGTCTCCTTAGATAATGCAACTCTCTGAGCCATTCCTTGTTGCTCACCATGATCGGTGGTTGTTGCTCTATCGACCGTCGTAGGATGACATTTTCTCCATCCGTTATAACAAGCGCTCGATCCAGGGGGTGTTCTCGATGACGGTGGTGTCTGTCCGGCCTGTGTTGCTTGTCTTGTTGACGTTATCTCCTCAGGACCTTGGAGTGGGTTGTTTGCTTCCGCTTGGGGTTGTATCGCCGCGGTTTGACATCCTTTCGTCTAGATGCGAATCTTGAAAGCCCCTGCTTCTAGAGCAAATTTGTTAACGGAGAAATCTGGTAGTTAACAAAGATGAGGTTCACAATCCGAATCAAGCTCTGTTGTGGAGGTTATTCATCGGAAGATGTGGTGGTGATGGTGTATTTGGTGCAAAGAAGTGCCCTTGCAATTGGGGTAAGTCTTGGGTGCTCGAGAGTCTACAAGGCCCAAGGCTATGCCTCATCGTACTGGGCCCCTTTTAGGAATACGGCAGAAGGGGAAGCCTAATCCAATTAGGTTTTTTAGGTTAATAGAACTACGTCCGCCTTGATCCCCTATAAAAAGGGGTATGTAGGCATCGACAATTCTTGAGAGCTAGACGCTAGTGAATAAGCCCTAGTTTTCTTCCCACTCACGAACCCTTTGCCTACAATCTCAGCCACATCCAAATAAACCATCACTACCACATCTTCCGACGAATAACCGCCGCAACAGATCTTGATTCAGGTTGTGAACCTCAGCTTTGTTAACTACCAGATTTCTCCGTTAACAATAGTTAATTTCTATTAATACATGAGGCTTTGCATTGCTGCTTAATACTTCAATCTTTCATATTCATTAGTAGTTATTGAATCTATTAAACATTAGTGATAGACCTATATTTTTTGACACATCCGAAAGACTCATAGTAATGGAGTTTGTTAAATGGTTGTATACAAATAAAATTATTTTTTGACAACCTCACGCGCTACTTGTTTGACACTACCCATCATCAAATAATAATTACTATCTTTAGCTTCAAGGTTTTTTTTTTAACTCTCATACATAAGTTTTCCACTTTCGCTTCAAAGTTCTCCTTGTATCTCGAGCACATGTAAGCAAGTAATTAAAAAAACCCTTCAAATACGTCAAAAGTTTTCTTACATAATTTTTCAAGTTTTATAGTCAACAATGTGTATAAGAGGACAAATTTTAAAGGGCACAATGATATTAGCCCTCATCATAAATTAAACAATCCATTATCAATACATAGTCTATTTCCGTGAAAGAAAAATAACATTACCTTTAGAGATGTGTCATGGACATAGTTCTCATGGAACATTTTCTTCATTATTTGCGGCAAGTATTTCATTAATATATATTAGTTGAACATTAAAGAATTTGGTATGTGAGTTAAACAAAAAAAATCTATCTTAAATTAACTTAAAGATATATAAAATATATATTTGTTGTTAGGATTTCGGAGAAAAAATCAATGTGTGCGACAATATAATTGTGAGCTAGCAGCAAATTTTTTCAAGATTTTATATCATATTTAGTAAATTGACAATGTGCAACGTCATTTACCACTTGTACATAACCTATTTCCTCGTTTTCAAACCCCTCCTCCCTTCCACCAGAGGACCACCTTAGGAAAAATAAACATACTAGATTAGTCACAAGATTAAACAAAGCAAACTGAGTTTGTACATGAAAATAAAGGAAGCAATGGGTCTTTCCCTTCAAAAACTCATAAAACAAGATCTGAAACAAGTCTTCCTTACCAAGAACACGTCGTTCTGGGAAGCAACCTCTTGAAGAAGGAAGACGCTGTCGTGACGGTAGAGGACATGTAAATACTCCGCGTAACTTGTTTTCATCTGACGGTCAGATTACGGTTGGAGGAGATGATAGGCGATTGGAAAATACCAGGGACATCGGAAGGCCTCCTCATCAAAAAGATAGTCCACCATTGATACTCACCGGAAGATCCACAAGAACGATGGACTCCCTGTCGGATCGACTCGATGGCAGAGTTAGCAAGGCAGATCTACTTGCCATTATCAGAGAATGAGATAATAGGCCCGACGAGGCTAGAACTACATCAAGAACCGCGCCCACATGGGGACGCGACTATGAGATAGGGCCACCACCTGGTCAAGATCCAAGAAGCCATAAAAAATCAACATGCCGAGATTCTCAGGGCTGCGGTGGGAGGACAGGGACCCAATCTTGATCGAGGAGCGACGAAGTTTTGGGAACAATCGCGAGCAAGAGAGGCCTCAGACCCAGAACACAACTCGACAAGATGTTCAAATTTCTTCCCGTCTTATATGTTAATGTGGTTAAAATTTCATACTCTGTTTCGGTCACCTATGTTGAAGTTAGTTATTGTTATGATGAATTATGTTAATACATATTTTTTATGGATACTTAAAACCTGTTCATAATATTTTTTTACTGGAGTTTGATTTGATTTAACCAATGTCATTATTTCTAAAAAATAAACATAACCCCACTTTTTAATCAATTCTCATAAACTCTAGAAAGAAAATATGGGGAAGACAAATGGACATTTGTCCCTAAAAGTGTAAGTATATATACATACATAAAATTTGTATTTTTTTTACCTTTTTGACCTATATAGATCATTTTATCAGTTGTATTGTTGTGTGCATATAGCACTACAGGAAAAGCGGTCATTTTCGACCGCCCATTTCTGGTCGAAATTAGCTATTTTCGACCGTAAACGGTCGAAAATAGCTATTTTCGACCGGAGCAATACTGGTCGAAATTAGGCTAGTCGAAAATAAAATCCGGTCGAAAATAATTAAATTCGACCGCTATTTTCGACCGTCCTTTTCAACACAAAATTCGTTTTCCGTGAAAATTTGAACTTCCCCGCTCAAGTTTTTAAAAAAAATTTGAAATTTGAGTTTCCCGCCATATATAATAAATTCGACCGACAACGGTCGAATTTATTAAGCCTTTGAATTTAAATTTTGGTCGAAATAAACATGCCATTTTTCGAAGCAGTCGAATTTATTAAACCATAAAAAAATGGTAGTCGAAATTAAAAGACCATTATATGCTGCGGTCGAAATTAATAAGCCATAATATAAAATTTATGGTTCCAGTGGCTTCTGCTTACCTGTTCAAACCCAAAATACCAAACTGCATCCAAAATAAATATTTAAAGCCAAATTACCAACATAAAAATACCAAACTACATCATAAATAAATATTTAAAGCCAAATTACCAACATGAAAATACCCAACTACATTCAAACTTACATTCAAACTAACCATAGAAAATATTTAAATTCGTCACCGATACCAATCCATCCACCAAAAGAGGGGTTATAATTCGTTCACTTGCCTACTAACCCATATATTAACCAAAAATACCAAATTTCAAATTCACAAACAAGTTACCACAAGACTGCTGCTAATCTAAAAGAGGATATAAAAACGCATCCGCATCATATTCATCTTCGTACGGAGCGTTCTCGTCTTCATCATCGTCTTCGCTCTCGTCTTCATCATCGTCTTCAACATTATAATTCGTTGTGAATTCATTTTCGAACATCCTCAAGTCAATAAAAAAGTTTGAAGGATCACGAATAATTACACTTTCAACATGTGATGATGAAGCATTTGACACCGCATTTTGAAGTGCATCATCATCGGGTCCTTTTTTCTCTCTAAGCGACGTAGTTTCATCAACTTGCCGGCTCTTTGTTGTTAAAACCGTATACCATGATGATTTTGTATTTGAAATATTTGGTGCATAATACACTTGATGAGCTTGACTGGCTAACACAAAAATATCTTCGGCGTTTAGTTTTGACTTGACATCCACTGTAGTGATCCGATGTCTATCTACTTTGACATGTCTCGTAGTATCAAACCAATGACATTTGAAGACAATTACTTGTTGTCCATTACGATAACGGAGCTTCAAGACTTCTTCTAGCCTTCCGTAATAATTGTCAAAACTTTCATTGTAAGACGTCCCTACAATATTGAGCAATGACAATTAGTTTCTCATCAATAACAACATTCAAAGAAAACAACAATAATTCAACAATTAGTTTCCTACCAAAGACAATTACACCGGAATTTGGTGAAGTGAGCTCATTTTGATTTGTGCAACCGAATTTATAACCATTCACCTTGCATCCTTTGTAAGATTCAACTTTTGAAATTGGACCTCTTATTAAATCTACAAATTTATTATTGAGCTTTTCATCATCTTGTACCCTTTTTTGGAACCATCCTCGAAATTGATCTTTTTGAAATTGTTCCCTTTCGGCATGATTCAAGTTTGGGTGACGTCTATCCACCAACTTGTTGAATCCACTACACATTTAGCAAATATTAATAAATATTAAATTGAAAATTTTAATAATAATAAACATAGTCTAAAATCATACCGCAAATATTTTCCAACCTCCGGCGAATTGATAAGAACATAGTATGTTATAAGTCTATGTTCATCATCACTCAAGATCCTATCTCTAACTCGTAGAATAGGATGTGTTGGATACGTGTAAACTTCTACCAAATCGGGATCATGAAATGATTGGGGTGCCTCATTTCGATGCAAACGATTATGAACCGTTTTGACATCGTCATTGAAATACAATGAGCAAAAGTGTATGCATTCCTCCTCGATATAGCGTTCTGCCATTGAGCCCTCGCCTCGAGCTTTGTTTTTCACTTTCAATTTCAAACCGTGCAAATATCTTTCAACAAAATACATCCACCTACCATTAGCCGGACCCCCCAACTTACACTCAGTGGCCAAATGAAGTGGCAAATGCTCCATTGGATCAAAAAATCCTGGAATAAAGACTGTTTCAAGTTTCGACATAATTCTCACTATATCTTTCTCCATTTTTACCAAATCTGTGTATTTCAAAGTAGATGAGCACAAATCCTGGAAGAAGTTGCACAACTCGATAATAGGATCAGCTATATGTCTTGGGAGTAAGTCACGACAAACGATCGGCAATAACTTTTGCATGAAAACATGACAGTCATGTGATTTCATCCCACGAATACAATTCTTTTCCCAATTCAAACATCTAGATAGATTTGATGCATACCCATCTGGAAGTTTCAACATGTCAATCCACTTGAACAACTTATTTAGTTGTTCCTTCGAAAGCACATAAGGTGCGTGTGGTTTGGCACCATCTTCTTGAATCCACAACTCACGATGTACACGTAATTCTTGACAATCATATCTCGATTTTAAGTTATCTTTTGACTTCTGCTTATCATCAAGAATCGTGTAGAATATGTTGTCAAAAACATTTTTCTCCGTGTGCATGATATCAATGTTATGACGTAGACTAAGGGTCTCCCAATACGGGAGCTCAAAAAATGGAGAATAGTGAGTCCAATTATGTGTCACGCCATAGTCCTTCGCTTTTCTCTTGGATGACTTTCCTGGAGGGGGAAATTGTATTTGCTCGCACATGGTCTTCGCAATTATTCCTGAATGACGACATGTGCATGATCGTGTCTCAACACTTCCAAACCTCGTACTTCTTCTTAATGGATCATCCGGTTCCAAAAAATATCTAGAAGTGCCATAAAAGGTAACTTTGCCACCATACTTAAGTTGTTTGGCCTTTACCTCTCCCATGCAAACTGGACATGACAACTTCCCCTTAGTTGACCACCCGCTAAGCATGGCAAGTGCTGGAAAGTCGCTAATTGTCCACATCAATGCTGCCCTCATCAAAAAGTTGGAACGTGAGAACCTATCATAGGTTTCCACCCCATTCTGCCATAAATCTTTCAATTCATCAATCAATGGTCTAAGATAAACATGCAAATCTTTTGTCGGATCCTTAGGCCCGGGAATAAGAAGAGGCATAAACATGTACGGAGCCTTCGTGCACATAGATGGGGGAAGGTTGTAAACAACAACTACCACAGGCCATACGGTGTAATCTCTCGCATGTGCATCACGAAAGGGATCAAATCCATCAGTGGAAAGGCCGAGTCTCACATTTCGAATCTCTTTTGAAAATTTTGGAAACCGACGATCAAATTGTTTCCACTCATCTCCATCCGCCGGGTGACTTAATTCACCTTCAACCACGTTTCTATCATGATGCCATCTCATACATTTTGCAGTCTTTCCAGCCATGAACAAACGTTGTAGTCTCGGGGTGAGAGGAAAATAACGCAAGACCTTCCGTGAGATCTTTTTTTTGTTAAGATCTTTTGGTTCTTTGTATCGGCTTTCATTGCATATATCACAACGCGTCTTCTCGCTATTTTCCTTGTAAAATAACATACAATCATTCTCACAAGCATCAATCTTTTCATATCCCAAATTCAATCCTTTAAGCATATTTTTCACAGCATAGTAGGTTTGGGGCAGTTTATGATTGTCAGGCAAGACTGATCCAATGAGCTTAAGCAACTCATCAAAGCCATTGTTACTACAATTATGCTTGTTCTTGAAATGAAGTAACTCATTCACGAACTCAAAGGTTGTATAGTTGACATTGCTTGGATAAATTGGTTCCGAAGCACTGTGCAGCATCTTATAAAATTCTTTTGCCGCTGGATTCGGTTCATCATACATTTTCTCGCAATACCTATTTGCCTCCCCAATATCCCTTAACATATCATCGGCGTCATAATACATATCAGCATCCCCATCACCAACATTTCTAGTACTCGTCCCGATATTTTCTTCCGGCATTTTCTCCCCATGTGCCGTCCATATGGTATACCATTGCATTATACCATACCGATACAAATCAAGTTTAACGGCAATAGGATCCTTGTAATGCTTATTTTTACAATTTCCACACGGACACCTAATAAGCCCATCACTTCCTCCGCGAAGATTTTCACAAGCAAATTTAATAAAATCATCAACACCATTTTTGTATTCAACCGTTAAATATCTTGACTCATTATATCGACTACGACTAATCCAACTACGATCGGAAGCCATCTACAATAAAAACATACATCGAATTAAATTTAGCTCATTTCAACACAAATACACTAATTAAAATATGCTACAACTATGTGCAAATATATCACAACTATAGAAACATGGAAATGTTATAAATATATGGGGATTAAAAATACTACTATTACAATAATTAACAAAGACAAGCAAATATAGATCATTAATAACATAAAAGAATGACTTACTTGATGATTTATGAAGATTTCATATGAAATGCTTGAGTTTGGAGAGCAAAAAAGAGAAAAAATGGGGGCAAGCAAAGAAAGAAACGGCTACTGGGAAGGACCGGGAAAGGGGACTTATTTTTTTTGGGCGGCTAAATTCGACCGACTCTGGTCGAAATTAACGTTCGACCAGAAACGGTCGAAATTATTATTTTCGACTAAATGTGGTCGAAATTACTCAGGCGACCAGAAACGGTCGAAATTAAACTTTCGACCGGAAACGGTCGAAATTATATTTTCGACCAGAAACGGTCGAATGTTTATTTTCAACCAGAAACCCCTTAAAATATTCAAAAACCAAAGTGCGGGAAAATTCCCGCCACATGGATATTTTCGACCGGCAATTATTTTCGACCAAGCCCATGGGCGGGAAAAAGTCGGAGGGTTATTTTCGACCTATTAATTTCGACTGGCCTTAATTTCGACTGGTTCCGGTCGAATTTATTAATTTCGACCGTTGACGGTCGAAATTAATGTCCGGTCGAAAATAACCGGTCGAAATTAGCCGCTTTTCTTGTAGTGTAGGTTCCTGTGTCATTCAACAAGAGACCCGACAAGAAGTAGGCTTAGATAACTAATTAATTATAAATTAATTAAACAGTATAAATGTTACAACATTAAGATACAACCTCCCATAACATATAATATTTTTAACAGTCTTGAATGTTTTGTACCTAAATGCATAGTTATTATAAATCTCTTATAATTAGCTAGAAAAAACTCATGGTCGATAAAATATGAAAAGAACATGTGTTTGCGTGCATAAATCACATTTTTAACATCAAAATATTAATTTAAAGTATAAAAAACACTTCAAAAATATACTGTAAATATATAAATATAAAATAATAGAACTTACATCAATATTGTAAGGGAGTAGTAAAAAAATATTACAAAAGTTCATGTTTATTGATGTATAACAAAGCATGTTAATTAAAATTGAGATTTTCATCAATTGAGTGTTTATATCATATACCAAATATATATATATATATATATATATATATATATATATATATATATATATATATATATCTTTTTCTAATGAAAAGCATAAATATTTTCATAAATAAATCCATCAATTTAAATTCCTATTTAACAAGAGAATTTACTAATTAAATTAAAAATGAATATCTAGTACAACATATTAACTGCAATAAAAGATATTGATGAAGGAGGCATTTAAGTCATGTTGGAGAAATTTCTTCATTGTTTAGAATAATTCTTTCACATATACTGAAATAAGATGAACATCAAATTATTTTTGCAATATAAAATTTCAAGGACTAATTTAAAAATACAATGATATATGCAATATATAATTTTAAGAAAAGATCGAACCATAACAAAAAAATAAAAGACGATTGAAGTGTGTCATGATAAGACTTTCATGTAATTAAATCATGACCAGGTCATGCTTTATCAAAAATTTTATATCATGGATTCTGACTCAATAATCACAACCCAACATTCCATTAACCCCAAATATGTACAAAGAAAAACAAATCCAAAATAAGATATAAATATATGATAAATCTTATTAAATATGCATGAATCAAGCACAAACCGTCAAATATATGATATATCAAGAACATCATAACAATGATTGTTGTGGATAGTGGTGTTATTCTCCCTCTGTCATAATAGGTTCTTTATCTTCTTTTTTGACACGCATTTTGACACTCCTATAGTTTCATAATAATTTTTTAAAAAAAATTTGAATAAAAAATAATTATTCAACTATACTTTATAGGAGACTCAAAATGCGTGCAAATAGTGAACGTAAACAATCACATGGCATGGAGGGAGTGGTGTTTATACTAAAAAGATGATAATAAAGACTTTATTGGAAACTTCATATATTAGATCGAAACTCAAAAATCATAACCAACATTCAATTAAACCAATATATGTACAAATAAAAATGAATCCAAAATAAGAAGTAAATATATGACAATTACAAATTAGGCATGAATTAATCGGGAACAAATCATCAGATTTATGATATATGGAGAACATAGTAAAAATGATTGTTGTGGACGGTGACGATATAGTGTTTACACAAAAAAAAACAAGAAGATAAATTTAGGCTTAATTGGAAAATTTTATCTTAGACTAAAATCCAAAAATAAAACCACCCATTGGATTAAATCCACATATGTAAAATTAAAAATAAATCCAAAATAAAAATTAAATATATGGCAATGGCTTACCTATTAGGCGTGGATGGGGCACAAATCTTCAGATATATGATATATTGAAAAGATCATTCAGAATGATTGCTGTGGATGGTGGTGATGTGGTGATTACCCTAAAAATGATAAATTAGTAAGAGACACTGATATGGGAGGAGGAGTGAAACCAGGATTTGGAATCCACATGGCTTGGGAGACGGAACGGCAACGGCGGCAACGGCGGAGTAGGGGCGGTTTTAATTGTGCACGCTGTGAAGAATAATTAGGTTTTCAATTTTTGGGCTACCTGGGCTGAAACTATATTGGACCAGCAATGATATATAAAAATTTTATAAAATATTTTTTATTTTCATAAGAGATTGAAACGTGGAATCATTTACTTTTCAAGCTCTTATCAAAATAAAGAATCATTCTACATTCATCACTTCATACACTGATCCCTTCATCTCTTTATTCTCTCTATTTAAAATTCCACCTTCACAGCCTCTCTTTCATAATTTACCTTAGGTACACGGGCGGAACTAGCCGAGGGCCGCAACGCGGCCCATATATTTTTTTATATATCCTTGCTAGCCCAATATAGTTTCAGCCCAGGTAGTCCGAAAATTCAAAACCTAATTCTGTAGTGCAGTTATGCTTCTCGAGCAAACTAAACGTATAAACACCTATGTTGTCTCTATTCTTCACAGCCTGCACAATTAAAACGGCCGCTAATCCGCCGTTGCCGCTCTGTCTCTCAACTGGATTCCAAATACTAGTTCCGCCCGTGTATCAGTCTCTTCTTAATTTATCATTTTTAGTGTAATCACTACATCACCACCATCCACAACAATAATTTTGTTGATCTTTTCAATATATCATATATTTGATGATTTGTGCCCGTTGCACGCCTAATGGATAGGCCATTGCCATAATTTATTTATTTTTGGATTTATTTTTAATTTTACATATTTGGATTTAATCCAATGATGGGTTTTATTTTTGAATTTCAGTCTAAGATATAAATTTTCCAATTAAGCCTAAATTTATTTTGTTTTAGTGTAAACATTATATCACCACCGTCCACAACAATAATTTTTATGATGTTCTCGATATATCATAAATCTGACCATTTGTGACCGATAAATTCATGCCTAAACTGTAAGTCATTACCATATATTTACTTCTTATTTTTGATTTATTTTTATTTGTACATATATTGATTTAATTGAATGTTGGATTATGATTTTTGAGTTCCATCTAAGATATGAAGTTTCCAATAAAGTCTTAATTATCATCTTTTTAGTATAAACACTACTCTCTTCGTGTCATTTGATTGTTTACGTTTAGTGTTTGTCTCCTATAAAGTATAGTTCTATAACTTTTTTTCATAAAAGTTTAAACGTTAAACTTTTATTTAGGAAAAAAATTTGGAAATTATTATGAAACTATAGGAGTATTAATATGCGTGCCAAAAATTAACATAATTAACGGGTTAGGAAATAGGGAATATAACACCCCTATCCACAAGAATCATTGTTATCATGTTCTTGATATATCATATATTTGACGATTTGTGCTTGATTGATGCATAATCAATAAGCCATTATCATATATTTATATCTTATTTTGAATTTCTTTTTCTTTGTACATATATCGAGTTAATGGAATGTTGAGTTGTGATTTTTGAGTCCGAATATATGATATAAACTTTTCAATAAAGCATAAAGTAATCATGATATAAGTACATGAAAGTCTTATCATGACACACTTTAATCATCTTTTATTTTTTTTGTTATTGTTCAGTCTTTTATAAAAATTACATATGGCATATATCTTTGTATATTAAAATTAGTCCAACATGACTCCAAATGCCTCCTTCATCATGTGCTAAGCAGGTAATACCTTTTATTGTAGTTAATATGTCGTGCTAGTTATTTATTTTTAATTTAATTAGTAAATTCTCTTGTTAAAATTTTATCATAGGATTTTAAATTGATGGATATATTTGTGAAAATATTTATGCTTTTCATTTGGAAAATAAATATATATATTTAGTATATGATTATAACACTCAATTGATGAAATTTTTAATTTTAATTAACATGTTCTGTTCGGAAATAAATACATAAAAAACATAAATTTTTGTAATTTTTTCATACTTTTCCCTTACAATATTGATGTAAGTTCTATTATTTTATATTTATATATTTACACTATATTTTTGAAGTGTTTTGTATACTTTAAATTAATATTATGAGTTAAAAAATGTGACATTATGCACGCAAACACATGTTCTTTTCATATTTTAACAACCATGAGTTTTTCTGCCTAACTATAAGAGATTTATAATTACTATGCATTTAGGTGCAAAAAATTCATGACTTTTAAAAATATTATTTGTTAAGGGAGGTTGTATCTTAAGGTTGTAACATTTATATTGTTCAATTAACATTATAGTTCATTATATATATGTGTATGTATATATGTATATATAAAGAGAGAGAGTCGATTTTTTGTATTATATTTATTCACAACCGTCCAACTCTATTTTTATTTCATCATTTAACAAAATATTTGATAATATAATATTTACTAGCATAAAATTAAAGTCAATTATGATTGTTCATTATAATACTATACACTTTTTCGTATAGAATGATGTGTGATATATATATATATATATATGCGAGAAACTCTCCTATCCGGGTAACTGGGTAGCTCTACTTCTGTAACTGTTTACTTGTAAACCTAAAACACCTAACCACGTGACTACTTATTCTCAAACACATACCACATATATTTTTCTATTTATTATTATTAACATTCTATATCTTTTAATTATACTTATTTACTGAACAAAAGTTTATAAATAAATAGCTTTATTTATAATCATAATTTTAATCATTAGTTTTAAAATATAATTTATATGTGTAAATATGACTGTAATTAATTTACAGGACACATATTATATTTTATTTACAGAACATAAGTTTATAAATAAATAGTTTTATTTATAATCATAATATCGTGTTCTGTAATTAATTTACAGAACATTAGTTTAAAAATATTATTTATACGTGTAAATATGGCTGTAATTAATTTACAGGATACGTATTATATTTATTTACAGAACATAAGTTCATATATAAATTTGCAGAACATAAGTTCATAACTAAATTTACAGAACATAAAACTATTTTTATACAAATTTACAGAACATAGAAATATTAATTATCTTTAAAAATATTTTTGTGTTAAGATTATAGTTATTTACAGAACACATACAATAACTGCTTATACAACACTGAAGTAACTCCCAGCAAATAGTGCAACCGCTACCACCCACATTTTTTTGAAAAAAGTTCCTAGGTTAGCATTTTGACAAGTTACTCACTGAGAAGCCCTATATATATATATATATATATATATATATATATATATATATATATATATATATATAGGGTCGAGTTCCAGGGAGACCTCACATCTTGAGAGACCCTAGAGACCCTCTAACAGCCGTTGATTACATCAGTAGAACTTGTATACAAAAAAGGGCACGCTCGTCAGAACCTGTGGCAAAATACAGGGCTAAAAAAATATATACGAATTTTATACGGATTCTAAGAAGGGAAGATTTGAACTGATTATACAACAGCGTCAATCATGGGATACTGTAATATTGGAAGGTTTAATTTCAATTAACAACTACATTATTAGAACAAACGAAAGAAAATTGCAGGCGCGGAAGAATTCTCCATAGAACCCTAGAAGAGACGACGACTGAAACAGACATGGATGAAAAAAGGTTCGTTATATGAAAAGATATTCTACATACTGTTCCTTTTCCTAACGAATTGTTTATGAAACTATAACTAGAATCGCGTATGTTATTTTCCGTTTTTTCCAACGTACAGGCATGATCGATCGATTGTTAGACTTAACCCTTGCTTGCTTGTAGAAGCTTTGTCATCTCTGACTCAAGATCAGAAATCATGGATTTGCTCGACAGGTTTTGGTTCTATACTAAGTTTTGAATTGAAGGAGTATCCTCCTGAGATATCAAGGTTCCTATTAATTGCATTTGAACCAAATCCACCCTTGTTGAGATTGGATGTAAGCACTTTTCATGTAACCGAACAAGATGTAAGGGAGATTCTTGGTTTACCTATTGGTGAAGCAGATGTTGATTTTGTTCTCTATGTATGTTCATAACGATAATAAACATTAAATTCTCTTATGTGTTTGTACACGATTCTAAACTGTGTTCTTCTTGCGGATATATTGTTGCTGAAAGGCATATGTTCAGCCTATTTGTATTTAAAGAGGTACAACTCAATTCAGATAAGAAAGCTCAGTAAATAGCAAGTCAACGGAATCCGTACGAATAACGTCAAATGATTTATGGGAATTATATGTCAGATAAATTCCAGGATGCTGCTGCACACCACTGAAAGAAGTTCATTAATATGTTCAAGCCTCAGTGCACAAATAATCTTTTGTGGCACGTCCAGGATTTCAGAAGACATAAAGTTTCTATACTTTATTTTATCAGAAGATTCCAGTTAATGAAGAAGTACTTACAAGACGAAGACTCGACGAACAAATCAAATTCTTAATGTTTATTTGACAAAGAATATTTGAGTTAACTAGATACAGATGAACCAGACAGTGCATCTGTGTATCAGTTATTCAAATTGAATATTTGAAGTCAAGCAGAGTTGGTGGTTCGTTCGTTCGACTGATCAAGACGGAGTTATTAATGTTTAAAGAAGACGGGAAACAATTCTACTGAAGAATGGGTGATTTAATATTTAATAGATTATTATTTCACGTCTCAAATAATTAAATTAATTATGTAATTTATTTGTTAAATTAATTCAATCTCGAATTAATTTAATTTATGAATTTATATGATTAAATTAATTAAGTGGATAATTTTCTATTTAAATATAATCTACAAATTACAATCAATCATCCACTCAAGCTCAGCAAGACAATCAAAATTGTCTTACCGAATATTTCAGCTGTCAAGACAATCAAGATTGTCTGACCGAATGAAGATCAGCAAGACAATCTGAGATTGTCTGACCGAATGGAAATTGTCTGACCGAGCTCTGTATTGTCTTGCTAGCCTTAAAATTGTCTTTCTGCCATGCTTTTGGCTTGCTAGGCAATTGTAATTGTCTTGCCCTTGCTAGATTGTCTTTTCTACTTGCAATTGTCTTGTCTTTCAATTGTCTTACAAGTACAAATGCTTTGCCTATAAATATGGCATTGCATCCTTCATTTTTAGTGTTCATTCACTTTGTAATCAAAGCATTTGTAAAGCTTTCAAGTTGTTCGTAACTTGCTTGATCGTTATATCCACAGTTTTCTGTGCTTTGATAACCCGGTTGTTTTAATCACTAAATCTAGAATATACCCTGTCGAATTTATTCTACGAACTTTAGTGGACATTAAAACTGAACCATTTTAATTATATAACGACTTCAAACATTGTTATATTAATTAATTAAATTCTGATTAACAAATCATATTCAATCAGATTCACTTCCGCGACGATTTGGTACTGATTGTATTCAACCCCCCCCCTTCTACAATCATATCTGGACCTAACAATTGGCATCAGAGCGGTTGATACCATTTTTCCGTATCAGATCCTATACACACTCTGTAACGTCCAAATATTTTTTATTCGAATTAATTTTATTCCAAAAATTAATTTTAATTTAAAATATTTTTCTTTCAAAAATTCAAATCTCATCCAAACACTATTCTTTTCAAATCCTTAAACATGAGTACACAAAAGATCAGTAGCATCAAAATCCCACCGTTCATCCAGGAACACTTTGGCCTATGGAAGAGGCACATGTTCCTATTCCTTCGAACTGCGAACAGAAAATACATTGGGATTTTAGACAAAGGTGTTACTACTCCTATGAAGGTCATATTAGCACACGAAGAGGATGGTGTGTTGATACCTCATCAGGTCATTCCGAAAGAACTTTCTGAGTTCACAGATGAAGAGAGTGAACAGATGAATTTAGATGATGCTCTTCAACTAATTTTGGTTGAATCTCTAGATCCAGTGATGTACAATGCTGTTGTAAATTGTAAGAACGCCAAGCAAATCTGGGATACGTTAGAGATTATCAATGAAGGCTCAGAGGAAGTTAGGGAAAACAAGAAAGAGATACTGATGGCTCAGTATGAACAGTTTGGTTCTCATCCCGGTGAAGGGATTTCAGAAGTATTTATCAGACTTAATAATTTGATAAATAATTTAAATCTGAATGGGAAATTCTACGACAAGAAAGAGGTCAACATGAAGTTTCTCTTAACCCTTCCTGAACATCTGGAACACAGAATCACTGCCATCAGGGAAAGCAGAGATCTAAATGAGATTTCTCTGGAAAGACTCTACGGAGTTTTGAAAACTTATGAACTGGAGCAAGTTCAGAGTAAACAGAGATATGGCTGGGGTAAAACACAGAACCATTCGAGAGCTCTAGTTGTTGAGTCACCTGTACTGGAAGAAAAGAAGAAGGATGTTGTTGTTCCTTCTGAGACTACTCAGGAATTTGTTGTACCTGAGATGGGTCAGACTGCTTCTACCAGTGGTGACGAAGAGTTCTATACAATGGAAGAGCTTGAACAGTTAGAAGATCAATCTCTATCACTGTTTGCCAAGAAGTTTGGAAACATGAGATTCCGGAAGAACCCTTCCTATAAATACAAACCTACTGTTAGTAAGTTTCAGAAGGGAGGCTATTCATCTTCTACAAGCAAAGGAGGATACAAGACTGGGATGGTGGACAGAAGCAAGTTCAAATGCTTCAATTGTGGTGAACCTGGACACTTTGCAACTGAATGCAAACAGCCCAAGGTTCAAGGAAAAAGAAAAGATTCGTATGATGAGCTCAAGCAGAAGTATGATGCACTGGTTAGAAAGCATCATGGTACTTCTGGAAGTCAAAGTTTCAAAAGCAAGTCTTATCTGGCAGAAGGCAAAAGCTGGGATGATACAGATAGTGATGAAGAGGAGCAGCTAGGGAATGTTGCTTTCATGGCTACTACTGGATCATCTTCACCTCCTCCTGCTGGAAGCTTTCAGGTAGATCCTACATGCCCTAAACTGTTTATGCAATTAGGACTTGAAAGAGATGATGCTATTAAAAGGATGAAAGCTGCTAATCTTAAAATTGATACTTTAGTCTTAGAAATTCATGCTTATAAAATGAATGAGATGAAAGTATTAAAACCTAAAATAGAACAATTGACTATGGACTTAGGATTACAATGTGCTAAAGTCAAAGTTCTAGAGAAAGGTGAGATTGCTTTAAGACTTCAGCTAGACGAAGAGAAAGTGAAATGTAAAGCCTTTAAGGATGCCTCCTTGATAGTCAAAGAACTTAATGATAAACAAGAGATCAAGAGAACTGTTGGAATAGGCTTTGACTATAACAAATCTGTAGGTAAGGCTAGTAACATTACTCCTTTTAAGAAGAGTGCTGAAGAGAGAGGGATTCCTTTTGTTTTGAAAGATTCCCTTAAACCTTTGTTTAAAACCTCAGAAGCTGAACCTCTTTTAGAGACTCCTGTTGTCATTAGATATGAACTAAAACAGGAAGACCTTAAAATGAAAGAGAGTAATGAGATGAGAGATGAGATTCTGACATCACTGAAACCAATAAAAGTGAAAGGCAATGTTAGGTTGCCTAAAGCTGGTTTAGGTGTCAACTCTGAAAGAACTAAGTTCAACAAGCCTAATAACTTTGTGAATAGTAAGAACAGAAACAATAGATGCCATTCTACTGAGAATTTTAAAACTGTTAACAATAGTAGAGTAGAATCTGTTGATGTTCCTATTATTGTGACTGATACTCCTGTTGTTCCTGCTTTTGATGCATGTCATAAATTTTGTAGTGTTGATAATTGTATGACGTGTGCTTTCAATTTGATGTCTGCTTATTTTAAAAATTTGCATGCTAAAAATGAAAACACATCACCTAGACAACACACAAACAACAAGCATGCAAGATCAAAGACTGCTAGTCCTACTCATGTTAGGAAGGAGACTTATGTTCCAAAGCCTAAAACTAAGGTTTATAAGGCTGTTGTTAAGGAAGTAAGTTCAGTCAAGTCTGAACCAAGTATCAGTCCAAGAGGCTCTGTTGTATTACCTAATAGAAATCAGTTCTTTAAGACTGCCGGACCCAATCAAGTATGGGTCCCAAAGACTGTCTAATCAAGTTGTCTTTTGCAGGGTGCCAGTGGATTTGTTCGTGTTACCTGGGTGCTTGACAGTGGAGCGTCAATGCACATGACTGGCAATAAATCCCTGCTGGAGGACATAAGAGAAGGAGCTGGCCCTACAGTCAGTTTTGCTGATAATAGCAAAGGTCGTACTGTGGGATATGGCAAGTACAAAATTGGAAGGATCATCATTGAAGATATTGCAATAGTTGAAGGACTTCAACATAATCTCCTGAGTGTCAGTCAATTCTGTGACAAAGGTTATTATGTTCATTTTGAAAAGGAGATATGTATCATTAAACATATCAAGGATAAGCGTCCTTCACTATGTGGCATAAGGAAAGGCAATATATTCGTAGCTGATTTGTCTTCAGGACCAGGAAACGAAGTTCACTGTTTCTACGCCAAAGCGTCAGCTGAAGATAGTTGGTTATGGCATAAGAAGCTCTCACACCTCAACTTCAAAACCATGAACTCTCTAGTCAAGAGAGATCTAGTAAGAGGGTTGCCTTCCCTGGAATTCTCAACTGATGATCTTTGTGAAGCTTGTCAGAAAGGAAAAGCGAAGAGAGCATCTCACAAAGGCAAAACCATCAATACCATTACAGATCCACTTCATTTGTTGCATATGGATTTGTTTGGCCCCGTGAATGTTGCATCTATTGATGGAGGAAGATATGCCTTAGTCATTGTGGATGACTTCTCTAAATTTACTTGGGTTTACTTCCTGGCTTCTAAGGATGAAACTCCCCTGACAGTAATTGATCATATCAAGTTGGTTGAGTTGGAAAAAGGTGTTCCTGTAAAAGCTGTAAGATCAGACAATGGAACTGAGTTTAAAAATCAAACTCTAATCAACTTTTACTCTGAAAAGGGAATTAGAAGGCAGTATTCAGCACCAAGAACTCCTCAGCAGAATGGAGTCGTCGAAAGAAAGAATCGTACACTGATCGAAGCTGCAAGGACTATGATTGCTGAAGCAAAGCTTCCTCTGTACTTTTGGGCTGAAGCTGTGTCTACTGCCTGCTATACCCAGAATAGAACTTTGATCAACAAGGATCATATGAAAACTCCATTTCATTTGTATAACAACAAGAAACCTTATGTCAAACATCTTCATGTCTTTGGAGCCAAGTGTTTTGTTCTCAAGGATGGTGAAGAGAACTTGAACAAGTTTGAGCCAAAGGCTTCTGAAGCAATTTTTGTTGGTTATACAAATAATGCTTATAGAGTTTTTATAATTGATACTCTGTCAGTGAAAGTTAGTGTCAATGTTACATTTGATGACACTAAACTTCCAAGTATACAATCTGCTGATCCATCTGAGTCTCTGAAGTTTGACAACTATCCAGACTCTGATTCAGATGATGATATTCCACCTGAGGTTGCAACAGGAGATGACAACAATGATAATGATCCAGGCAATGGTGGAGGAAATGGCAATAATGCTGGAGATTCCACTGATGCCAGTGGTGGATCATCAAGTCAACCTGGCAACAACTCAGGGGGAGCTGATGGATCAACTAGTCACACATTTCAGCTTAATGATAATACTGCTGAATCATCAAGGACACAACTTCCAAGGGAAAGGATTTGGAGCAGAGATCATCCCTTTGATCTGATTATTGGTGATCCTGATGTTGGTGTAAGGACTAAAAGTGCTACGACAAATGAATGTCTATTCTCTGGTTTTCTTTCACAATTAGAACCAAAGAAAATAGATGAAGCACTTGCTGATCCTGATTGGGTTCTTGCCATGCAAGAAGAACTCAATCAATTTGAGAGACAAGAAGTCTGGGCCCTGGTTCCAAGACCAAAAGGAAAATCTACAATTGGAGCTAGATGGGTCTTCCGTAACAAGTTAGATGGTGATGGCATTGTTGTGAGAAACAAAGCCAGACTGGTTGCAAAAGGTTATTCTCTGGAAGAAGGAATTGATTACGATGAAACCTATGCTCCAGTTGCTCGTCTTGAAGCCATCAGAATATTTTTTGCATTTGCTGCACACTCCAACTTCAAGGTATACCAAATGGATGTGAAAAGTGCATTTCTGAATGGAAAGCTAGAAGAAGAAGTATATCTGGAACAGCCCCCTGGCTTTGAAAATCCAGAGTTTGCTGATTTTGTATACTTTCTATTCAAAGCTGTCTATGGACTCAAGCAGTCACCAAGGACATGGTATGACACTCTCTCTGAGTTTTTAATTGAAAACAATTTTACTAGAGGTGTCATAGACAAAACTCTCTTTTACAAATTGCATGATAAGGATATGATATTTGTACAAATATATGTTGATGATATTATATTTGGTTCTACTAACGATAACTTGTGCAAGAGATTTGCTAAGTTAATGCAGAGTAATTATGAGATGAGTATGATGGGTGAACTGTCTTACTTCCTTGGTCTTCAAGTAAGCCAAAAGGAAGATGGAATATTCATTTGCCAATCCAAGTATGTCAGAGATCTTCTTCGAAAGTTCAATCTAGAAGACTCTTCACCGGCAAAGACACCCATGGCCACTGCCACAAAGCTTGACCAGGATAAATCTGGTAAGAAAGTTGATATCACAAGCTATCGAGGTATGATTGGCTCTCTACTTTATCTTACTGCAAGTAGACCAGATATCATGTTTGCAACATGTTTGTGTGCTAGGTTCCAAGCTGATCCTAAGGAATCACATCTTATAGCCGTCAAAAGAATCTTTAGATATCTTAAGGGTACACCTGGTTTAGGTATTTGGTACCCTAAGAATACTGGTTTTGACTTAACCGGCTATACAGATTCTGATTATGCAGGATGCAGGATTGATAGGAAGAGTACGTCGGGAAGCTGTCAATTTCTAGGACGTCGGTTGGTTTCCTGGTATAGCAAGAAGCAGCACTCAGTGTCTACCTCTACTGCTGAAGCTAAGTATATAGCTGCTGGTAGCTGCTGTGCTCAGATCTTGTGGATCAAGAACCAACTGAATGATTATGGTGTTGTAGTAAACAAAATTCCTATATTTTGTGATAATACAAGTGCCATAGCCATTTCCAACAATCCGGTTCAACATTCAAGAACCAAGCACATTGATATCAGGTATCATTTCATTCGAGAACATGTCATGAATGGTACAGTGGTGTTACATTTTGTACCCACAACTGAGCAAATTGCTGACATCTTCACTAAACCACTGGATGAATCCACTTTCTCTAAGCTGGTTTGTGAGTTAGGGATGTTAAATATGACATAGTTCTCTTGTATATATTTTTCATATGCATTATATGTTTTTATATATTTTTGTGAATTCTCTGTATAATTATATCTATATTATTAGATTTTATGTGATTTTCTGTATATTATCTGATAAAATTCTGAGTAATTATGCATGTTTGTATTTTAGTCTGTAATTTTCTAAGTGCTCATACACTCCCCTGTATCATTCCCTAAGCATTTAGATAATTATTTGTAATTATTTTGTATTTTTCAAAATTAATTAAGCATAAATATTTGATTTTAAGTTAATTCATCTTTTTGAATTAGAGTTAAAGTCATAAGTATTTATATTTAATTAAAGTTGAAATTTACAAAAAAAATTGTGTAATTAATAGTATTGTTCTTATTGTAGATTTTTGATTTTAATTGCAAAAAGTTTTATCTTTTAAATTAATCAAAAATCATATTATTATTATTATTATTTGTTTTTCTTTTAGACAATTATATTGTCTACTGATTGGCTCGGCAAGACAATCTCACATTGTCTTGCTGAACCGGTTTCTCAGTTTATTTCTATTAAATCAAACAAAAACTCGGCAAGACAATTATTTTGTCTTACCGAGCCTATCCCTTTATTCGCCTTTTTGTATCTGTAAGACAATTATAATTGTCTTACAGACACGTGACTTGTCTGCCTAGATAAATCTCGGCAAGACAATCTTACATTGTCTTACCGAGACTTAATTCACGTTTGTCTTGCTGGTTGTATATATTTGTCTCAAGACAATTCGAGCAAGACAATCTCGTTTGTCTTGCCCGTTGCCTTCATCTTCTCCATCACGCATATACACACAATACACACACTCTTTCGACCTCGTTTTTCAAGTTTTAGAGATAAAAACTTGCTCGGTTTCGTGTTTCAAGCCTTTGTTGCTTGCTGTGTTACTCGACTTTCGTTGAATCGTGTCGAAGCTCTGCCAAAATCAAACTGGGTTTGTGTGTTCTTGAGTAACTCGATCGTTTTGGTTGATTTGATTCTGGGTTTGATCGACTTACTGGACCATATATCTGTATTCGGCTGTTGAATCCGTAAATCGAAAGTATCCGTGGTTGATTTAGGGTTCTTGGAGTGATTTGGGGCTTTTCTAATTTAAGGGCTTGTTTGGCTTGTGTTAATTTGAATTTGAGGTGTTTAATCTTAAGGCTGCGTTTGGCTAATCTAAATTATCTGGGACGTAAGGCCGTGTTTGGAATTCTAGCTTGTGGAGTTTAATTGTTTAGTGCCATTTAAGTTAATTAACTTTTAATTCGATAATATTTTAATATTTCGAATTATTAATTAATTAATCAAGTTTAATTATAAGTTGAAATTTGCGAGACATTTGAGAATTCACATTTAATTTGAAAAAATTCTCGCTTAATTCAATTTTTAATTATTAAAAAATGGCCGGAGAATTCGTGGTTGCTGAGACTAACTACTGTGCCAGCCTTAATCCCGATGACTGTTCTGATAGATTCCGGACTTGGGTCAGATTTCTTTCGAGACAGAGTTTAGTCAGTACAGCAATGACAGCAGATATTCCGATTAAGCTGCAACCTCTTTTTGACTTCTACTCAAATGTTGTCAATTCTACAACCCTGGAAAACTACAAGATATAGGGGATCTACCTAACCGGAAGAGGATTGTAATCACTGTAGATGATGTAAACCGGATCTTAGGACTTCCAAGGGACAATTTTGAGCCAGATCCCTCTGAGGATGAATTGAGACAGTTCTTTCAGGATATTCACTATCAAGGTCAGATCTTTCTCCCGAAGATGTCAAAGGGAAATCTGAAAGCTGAATGGGATGTGTTCTTTGACACTCTTGCCAAGGTGTTTGCTCCCACAAATAGAAAGAATTTTGGAAATATATCTTCAATGCTGCAGATCTTTGGATTCAGCATAGCTTACAACCGTCGAATCAATTTTGGGAAGATATTGCTGAGGGAGATTATCAGGAAGATGGGGTCTGTTTCACAGAGATCAATTCAGAAGAATGACAAAGTTGAATGCTTCTACCCCAGATTCCTGATGTTGTTTATGAATGATAAGATGAATGCTGATGATAGGCACATGTACATCGATTCTCCTGTTGTTCCTATTCAGAGGACATGTGCCAAGATCCAAACTAGGCTGGTCAACAAGAAAAAGCATGATAATGTACCACTGGTAGTGACTCCATTCATGCTCGAACAATTCAGTGTTCCTTTTCAGCCTGTACAAGTTCCAGAACCACTACAACAGCAACAATATCAATCACAACAACAACAAGCTCAACAACAAGAACAACCGCAACAACAATCACCTCCACGTATCAATCAACCACTTCAACTCCTCCAAGACTATCAATCATCCAGCCAATCCTCACATTACTCTCCCTACAACCCTCCTTACAATTCACCACAACAATCACCTCACCAATCTGATTACAATTCTCCTCACCAATCTCAACATCAATCCCCTCCACAATACAACTTCTTTCCAGACCAACAAGCCTCCATTCTTCCCTCTCAATCTGAACCAATACCTTCACCTACACATACACATACCATTCCTCCACCACAATCAACTTCTCAGCCACTGCCTGCTGATTCTGCTGTCAATCCAGAGCTACAGGACTTCAGGACAGATTTACAGGTAGCTCAGGTACTTTCTAATCTCACTGATACCTTTAATATTGATATTGCAGATTTTGATTGTGATATTGGATTTGATTTCCAGACTCCCAGCATTGAACCTGTCAACACCCAGGTTCATATCCAAGCTGATGTTTCCACTTCAACTACTGATTCTTCTTCAAACACTTCAAACAACACTACTTCTACACCAGTTGTTCGAAAGGTAGCCCGGAAACGGAGTGGGAGTGCAATTCTGAGAGAACCCGCAGCTCTGTCTCATAAGAAGCAAAGGGTGGCAGAACCGGAGACAACTGCAGCCACATCCATTTCCTCCCAAAAGGATTTGGACACTGACATGGTAAATATACAGTCTCTAGATTCATTCTCTCCACAGAATGCATTTATTGAAATTGGCCGTCCGACCGCGGTATCCTGTAAAGAGTCAAGCACACAACTAGCACTCACGCTAGTAAACACTGAACCTGTGTCTTTTGATTCTTCACTTAGAGAGAGCACAGAATTTCAAAATATGTTATATGAAAATCTTTCTGATCACTCTTTCTTTTTGGATCAGGATCTACTTGGCAACCTGCAAGTACATCCGCCTTCACAGGCATTCGGAGGACAATTTGTTTCTTCACCTCCTACAGTTCCATCTCAGGGAACTATGGTTGTATATACAGGTACTGGTGACGGTGTGACAAACACGAGTGAAATCAGGCAAACACCGAGCGAAACACATGCACGAGAGGATAGTGAAAAATCTTTGAGTGTTCGTGAGGTGAGTGCACACACCAACACAGATCTGCTACAGGAACAAATGGCTGCTCTGAGAGCTGAGATTGCAAGGTTAAATGCTGAGAATGCCAGATTCAAAAGTGGAGAGTTGGTGACTCTAAAAGAAAAGGCTGGTGATCCTTCTTTCTCTTCCCTCAAACAGGAATTAGATGCTCATGTCAAGGGTATTCACTCTAGGATGGACAAATTTGATACAACTCAGGAGCTCTGTTTGACGAAGCTTGACAACTTGGAGCAAACTTTGGCTCAAGTTGTTCAACACTTAAAGATCAATCCGTCAACATCTCAGTCTACTCCAGAGGATCCCTCAACTAAGGGGGAGAAGGATAAGGATGACAAAGATAAGGATGACAGCAATGCTGGTGGTGGTGGCAATGGTGGTGACAAGGGTGGTGATACTGATAGGGGTGATAAGGGTGGAGTAGGAGCAAGTGAAAAGGACTCTTCTGCAGCTAGCAAGTCTAAAGGCAAAATGCCTGAAACTGAGAACATCTTCACTAATCAGGATTATGACAACATTCCTGAGGATGTTGATGATGATGATGCATTTGACTCTGCTTATTTTGAAGCTGAGGAAGAAGGTCGTTTCGAGGAAGGCTTTCTTTTCAATGAAGATCAGTCTGTAGATCCTGAGCACATGGAAAAGGTCAAGATGTTCAAAGCTCAACATGAAGCTAGCAAAGCAAAGCTTCAGGAACTGCAGAAACTGGTAGATGAGAAGAGGACAACTGATGAGTTGGTCAAGCTGGAGAAACAGAAACTATGGGATGCTAAGTGCAAGGAAAAGAGAGAGGATATCTCCAGAAAAGTTGGTGAAAGCTGGGATATTGCAAGGCAAATCCTCTCTGGACCTCAAAGGGAACCTTTCAATGATGGTAAATTCAAATCCTTCATTTATGACCTGAGAGAGGCTAACCCTAATGAAGATATGTTTATGCGTGCTCTTGCTCTCGAGTTAGAATATATAACTATTGGTGTCAAGAATCTTCTCAATGAATGGGAGATCATTATTTCTACTCAGAGAAACGGAACATTCAGGGTTTCAATTGATTTATTCAAGTTTCTATCTCTAACTGAAATCTGGGTTGTTCGTAACAAGATCAGACGCAGTTCAAATCTGAATGAACTCCTTCGTGACAAACTTATGGATTGTGCTATTCATAACAGTCCACAAGTTGTCAGAAAGCCTTACTGTGTCAAGTTCATTCACGAGAGAAAATTTGGAACCTTCTACCTGGACCACCAACATCTTCTTAAGTATGATGTGAGTCAGTTGGTTCTTGTATCTACAATTCTACGTACCAAGGGCTTCGCTACTAAGGCCAAAGCTGATGCTGATACTGAGATTGTGAACTACTGCACAAGGAGAAATATTCAGCAATACTTCAGGAAGATGAAGTATATCAACCAATCTCAGCCAGCAGATTTCATCGAAGACCCTGTGGATATTGAGGTTCAATATTATCTCTCATTGGCTCGTGAAAGAAAGAAGCGTGGAGAATCCACTGCAGCTGAAGAGCCTACTCAGAATGAGCCTTCTACTCCAATCATTCACTGTTCAGATGCAGAGGAAGGAGAAGTCACTCGTTCTGAGTGAATAGATTGATTAGGATATTTTGTTAGATATGTTCAAGGAACATCCTTTTGTAATCTATTATGAATATGGTTTAATGTTCAATGCAAGCCATAAACTTTTGCTATTTACATTCCATTGTTTAAATCTTTGTCTTATCTGTTAGTTGAGTTATCCTCTAGGAAATTTGCATGTTATGTTAACAAACAAATAGGGGGAGATTGAAAGGCATATGTTCAGCCTATTTGTATTTAAAGAGGTACAACTCAATTCAGATAAGAAAGCTCAGTAAATAGCAAGTCAACGGAATCCGTACGAATAACGTCAAATGATTTATGGGAATTATATGTCAGATAAATTCCAGGATGCTGCTGCACACCACTGAAAGAAGTTCATTAATATGTTCAAGCCTCAGTGCACAAATAATCTTTTGTGGCACGTCCAGGATTTCAGAAGACATAAAGTTTCTATACTTTATTTTATCAGAAGATTCCAGTTAATGAAGAAGTACTTACAAGACGAAGACTCGACGAACAAATCAAATTCTTAATGTTTATTTGACAAAGAATATTTGAGTTAACTAGATACAGATGAACCAGACAGTGCATCTGTGTATCAGTTATTCAAATTGAATATTTGAAGTCAAGCAGAGTTGGTGGTTCGTTCGTTCGACTGATCAAGACGGAGTTATTAATGTTTAAAGAAGACGGGAAGCAATTCTACTGAAGAATGGGTGATTTAATATTTAATAGATTATTATTTCACGTCTCAAATAATTAAATTAATTATGTAATTTATTTGTTAAATTAATTCAATCTCGAATTAATTTAATTTATGAATTTATATGATTAAATTAATTAAGTGGATAATTTTCTATTTAAATATAATCTACAAATTACAATCAATCATCCACTCAAGCTCAGCAAGACAATCAAAATTGTCTTACCGAATATTTCAGCTGTCAAGACAATCAAGATTGTCTGACCGAATGAAGATCAGCAAGACAATCTGAGATTGTCTGACCGAATGGAAATTGTCTGACCGAGCTCTGTATTGTCTTGCTAGCCTTAAAATTGTCTTTCTGCCATGCTTTTGGCTTGCTAGGCAATTGTAATTGTCTTGCCCTTGCTAGATTGTCTTTTCTACTTGCAATTGTCTTGTCTTTCAATTGTCTTACAAGTACAAATGCTTTGCCTATAAATATGGCATTGCATCCTTCATTTTTAGTGTTCATTCACTTTGTAATCAAAGCATTTGTAAAGCTTTCAAGTTGTTCGTAACTTGCTTGATCGTTATATCCACAGTTTTCTGTGCTTTGATAACCCGGTTGTTTTAATCACTAAATCTAGAATATACCCTGTCGAATTTATTCTACGAACTTTAGTGGACATTAAAACTGAACCATTTTAATTATATAACGACTTCAAACATTGTTATATTAATTAATTAAAATCTGATTAACAAATCATATTCAATCAGATTCACTTCCGCGACGATTTGGTACTGATTGTATTCAACCCCCCCTTCTACAATCATATCTGGACCTAACAGTTGCTTCTTGTTATAGATTGTATTCAATGATAAAATGCATTATTATGGAGTTCTAGGAGTTCTCGATATGTTTAGATTATTCTTGATTGAAGTGTCCTAGGTTTGTAATTAATTTTTTTTGTTTAATTGTTGATGACTATATCTTGCTAGTATTTGGTGTTTTTTTGTTAATTTCTTTTATATATTTGATTAAGGTTATTTGGGATTTAAGATTCTTGTTTTTACTTAGAGCTTCTTGTTTAATTCTTCTATATATTTTTATGATATAGGACACTTACCTGAATCTTATATGTGTTTACGAATACAAGATTAAATAAAGATTCTCTATAGTACATAAATTTCTAATTGTTTTTATCCAAGATATATCCGTTTATGATCATCATACATTGATTAATTAAAAAATTGATATGAAACACTAACACGAATCTAGTATGTGTTCCCAGGAGTATTATGTATACTCATTGAAACCAAGATCTATAAAGAATAAAATGAAGAGATAAACATTAGTAAAGTTCCGGTGAAGATTCTTTACATTGTCTTTGCCGCAACTGGAGATGTGGGAGTGAGGCTTGTGTCCATTCGTAATGGCAAAAGGGACCGAAATGTTTGATCCTCTGTCTCAGCATGTTTTGTTCAGATTTTTTGCTAGGTATGTTTTATTTAGATTATGCTCCTTATCTATTGTTCATATATTTGTGTTTCTCTGTATTTTACTTTCATTCTATTAGTGTTCCTATGTGTTTCTCTGTGTTGTAGTGATATAAATTTTCCCATAATTCGATTTTTGGCTTTGGTATCTAGTAGCATATTGATCTTAGAAATTATATCAATTTATATGAATTGCTTAAAGTCATGGTTATTATGTCTTCATAGATGCAAATCTGGTGGTGCTGAAATCCAACACATTGCAACAAAAGATGGCATAGTGAAGCAACTCAAGTATAAAGCTAACAAGTTGCAGAATTTTAAAAATTGAGAAAATATCCTCGTCATCCACCACAATGTGAAAGCAAGAGAGAGGGGGTACTACGAGTAGCAAGTTTCAAATGTCTGCTGTTTTTTTTGTGATAGTGCTGATAATATGGCGGCCAATAACATGTATATTCAATGGAATTAAGAGTTGGTTGAACAAGTTACATTCTGCTTGTGAATTATGACCACTGTTAAGAAGGAAAAGTCTGATCTGTGTAAGAACGGTGTTTTCATCAGTTTTAAAAATAATGCAAGTGTTTTTGTGAATCAAAGTCTGTTATTTCTGAAAAAATTGGGTTGAGTGTTTGAATTTATGGCCTACAATTTCGTGCATTGTTTTTCTTTATAATCTCTGTTATTAGAATTCTCTAATTTATCAGTTAGCAGTTTATATTCACTATGATGTAATGTGACAATGGTATAGTGAATTTTAATTTTTTTATCGACTAAACTATAATTTTTGAATATTAATTTTTTTATCGACTAAATTATAATTTTTAAATATTAATTTTTTTAACAAGATCCTTTCTTTTAATGTGTTCATTACAAAAACAATAAATTTTCTCTTTGTTGATCAAGAAGGTAGGTGAATCTGACAATCTATAATTGGGAGATTCTTTAAGGTGTTCATGGAGCTAAATGAACACTTAAAACTTAAAAGAATCTTAAATATTTTTAATACTAATTTTTTTATCGACTAAATTATAATTTTTGAATATTAATTTTTTAATTTTTTTTAACAAGATCCTTTTCTTTAAGGTGTTCATTAGAAACATAATAAATTTTCTCTTTGTTGATCAAGAAGGTAGGTGAATCCGACAATCTATAATTGAGAGATTCTTTAAGGTGTTCAGGGAGAACACTTAAAACTTAAAAGAATCTTAAATATTTTTAATTTAAATTAATCTCTTATAAATTAATATTTTAATAAATATTCAAATTAATTATATATTAAAAATGTATTAAATTTTATATTGTTAATAGATCTCTTATTATAGTTTTAATAAAATCATTAAATTCTATATTTTTGTGTTAAATAATATATCAAAAATCTTGCTAAGCTCCATGAAATATTTGAGATTCTCTTAAGTTTTAAGGGTTCATTTAGCTCCATGAACACCTTAAGGAATAATATTTAATACCAAATACTTATTATTTTTAATACCAAATATTTATTATTTTTCAAAACTCTTTTCACCTTTCCGAAAAGTCCAGACAAGTTTTCTCACATTTTTAATAATAACAAATTTATGAGAGATTAATTTGAATCTCTATTGAAATATTTATTTATTCACATTTTAGGTCAATATCTAATTTTTTTTTTAAAAAAATATAGCCTACTTTTAACTGATGGTAAAAGGACATTACTGATTTTATTATATATTTGAAAATGAATAAAAGTAGGAATTGAGATTGAATTAAACGAAAATTTGTAATTCTTAACCCTCCCTTTTATGAACACCTTAAGGAATCTCCTCATCATATCTCACCTTAAGGAATCTCGGGAACATCTTAAAAAATATTGTGAAATTAAGTTAATTATTTAATATAAAAAAATATAAATTAGTCAGTAAAAAATAATAATAAATACAAAAGATTTTGCAGATATTACAAGTAGAACCTCATCGATTTCATTGCATTTTTTTTAAACATTAAAATTTATTTATTCTTATCACACTCATGAACACGTTATGGAATCTCCATATAAATTAAGATATTAAATCATTAATGATAACTTTTTCAATTCTCTACGTGAAATTCTTATCGTGTTTCCAATAAACACCTTAGAGAATCGTGTGGAAATAAGTTATAAGATTCCACTAAAAGTTTTATTAGGTGTTTGTTAGGCGGTCATATATAATATATTAATTTGTTATGTTTTCTTTTCAAATAAAATTGAATTTAATTTAAAATAATTTAGTGATACATTAACGAAAATTTTACTAATTAATGCATTATACTTTCTGTGTAATGACAATAAAAATAATAATTTAAATTAATGGAATTCTTAAAAGAGTCTTAAAAAAATGTTCATTACTAAAGAGTATTCAACTAATATTAGTAGAACACAACAAATATATTTTGGATATTCTTATGTGTTCTGGTGTGTGTTCTGTATTCCGTTTACAATTTATACATATAATTTTATAATAAATCATAAAAATGCCCATACGATTAAAACTTATACTATAACGATACATGATGAACACACATCGGAATGAGAATTGGTCGCGTTGTTCATTGTTGAAGACTCAATATAAGTGAAGATATGATGACTAATGAAATCATAAAGGAAAGTTGTTAGTGTTATCTTAACAATGAAATTAATAACATTTAATGTGGATAGTGCTCATATGGAAACTGAAATGTGAGCGTGAAAGATGTAGAAATCTTTGACGCAATCTTTTAAGATAAGGAAATGTTGTGATTTTGTACTGATTGAATACAATTAATGTGCTACAAAAATTATACAATCATTTTGTCCGTATACTACCCTTACTGTGATTCTTAATAAAATATGCTGATTTTATTCGATTAATAATGACCACAAGATCAAAAATTATCCAATGGTAGATGTTAAGTCTCCTTGGTCTCTCCCTCAACCCCAGTCTCTTTTGAACCTCCCCCTATATATATATATATATATATATATATATATATATATATATATATATATATATATATATATACAAACCACACATATATTATATATACATATATATACATATATACATATAATAAAACACTCTCTGGTCTCTCAAGTTCTTTTTTATTCTTCAAGCTTTTAAGTCTATAGAAATACTGATTATTGTCATGTTTTGATTTATTACCATGATATTTTTATCATCTAATTTCAATAGTTGGGGTTGATTTTAAGAGTTTATTCCGTTTTGCGCCCATGTTTTGCCCAAAATCACTTTATCACCTATACTATACTTTCTATAATTGCACTATGCATCCATTTACTATTTTTGGGGGCTCATCACTTTTCAACTTTTTATTAAAAGACTCTGGGGTAGTTTGGGCAATATTAAAAAATTAATTATAGATGGACCTTTATTTAATTTTTTTACCCTCTAAACGATATTTTTTGAAAATTCTTAAAGAACGAAAGTCGTAGAGAACGAAAAGATCCTTTTAAAACAAATAAAATTTAAAATTATTGAAATTTTTTTTGTAATTTTTTAATAGATTATAAAAATTAGAGATCTTGTAAAAATTCGTAATAAATTCAATTAATTTCGGATTTCGATGATTTTTTGATAATTCAGAAACACTTTCAATTACTTATAACTTTCTTTCATGTTGTCTCCTCATATTATGTTTCGAAATATATTTGAAATTATAAAATGTATTTAGAACTCATGTTTTTAGGTAATAAAGTGATTTGGCCAAAATGAGTGGGGTGCAAAACAGAATAAACTCTGTTTTTAATGAATTTCTATATAAATTAGAAAATTATAACTATCTTGATTTTATGCGCTGTTTTGGGCATGTGGAATAAATTATATGTAAACTCTTTGGATGTAAGCAAACAATCTGGTAAATTCTGGTGAGTTTTATGTGGAAACATAAAATAAAACCAACAATATCACAAAAATCATTATAAAGTCCGAAAAAAATCCAAAATCACCATTTTATAAAAAATATAAAAAAGTCTATTAATATTTAAATATTATCATAATTTAATAAATTCTCAATAATCTCAATTAGTATATTGTCAGATTTTAATGGATATTAAATAATCTCAATATGTCATAAATATTAATAGATTTTCTTAATAATCTCAATTGAATGTCATCTCGTTTTTAAGTAGATTTTTAAATACTAATTGAATACCACACGATTTTATTATGATAATTTAAAATCTTTGTTGAATATCTCAAAATTCCAATGTGTTTTTAAAACCCGAACTGAATATACATGAATTTCAAAAAAAATAATAACACAAAAGAATCCCAATGGATTACACCCTTTGAATATAAACAAGAAATATGTAAAGAATCTTAAAAAGTCTTGAATACTTTTTTAAGAAAATATATTTTCTTAGAGAAATAAATAAATAATGAAAAATCTAGATATAATGTGCTCCATATAAGGAGAGATACATGCCCTATTATAATGTTTGATAATATCTACTTGATCTCATATACCAAAATCTAAAAGATGATGTGAAAAAAATTTATATTTTTCTTTTTGAAAAATTAGTATTAGTTTGGTTAATTTGTCCAATAGATATCAAAAATGAGAATCGGGATACATAAAAGAATGTGTCAAGATACAATGGCCAGCCTATCCTAGTAGTCTCCTTCATGGCTCGGGATAAACTGTATGTTTTCTTTTCATTTTGTTCTATTTAGAAGAAAACACGGTGCTTAGTCGCCAAAACGGGGAGATGGTATCTATTTCATTCATATAGGATGCAGGCTTGTCTTAAACCATAGCAATCTACCAGGGAGGTAATGATTTTCAATTTTTTATATATCAATATCAAAGGTGATTAAAATATATGGCACTAGATTTTAATAGGGCACTGACTGATTTTGAATGGACTGGGTGATAGTTTTTAGATCAGTATCCTAAAAGTATGAGTTTTTGAAGAACTATTGTAATTTGATCATTGATGTATAATGAAATGACAACAAGCTCACCCTGCCTCTTGGTCTTGGTTGTTATTGTTGGGATTTTAATCTAAATTTTATGGTTACAATATGTTTTGTTTATTTGAATAAGTCATCCCGGTTCACAGCGTATTAGTAGCAGTAGGATTAGTACTGGAAGTAGTAGTCAGTTAGGTTTAGAAGTGGAGAAATAATAGGAAGTGGTTGCTGTTTTTACGCTACCACCTTGTTTGTTTAGATATATATAAACTCTTGTAATCTTTCTATTACGCAGAAGATATGCAATGTAATCTCAGGAGTTTATTGGCTCTTGTACATATCTATTTTCATCTTGTCTTATATGAAGTTATCATTTTAGTAGTTTAATTTTAACATGGTATCAGAGCCAGGGGGAGTATCAAGGCTTAACAGCCTTCCCTACGGTTCCTTGGAAGGATAACGATTCATTTTGAGAAGAAGCTCCATGGGATGAAGCTGAAGGCCAGGAAGAAGTCCCAAGAAAAGCATCAACAGAGGAGCAGACAAGAAGAATCGTTTGTCATTTACAGGGGTTTAAAGGTGCAGAGGTCCATTCACTCTAGGCCCATTCACCATATATAACACTCACGTTGTAGCACTGGAATGTGGTAGAATCTTGGAGGCAGAAATAGCGCTGTTTACTTGGTTATTTTTGAGGTGTATTAAAAGGAGTGCCGAGAGTGTCAATATGCAGTGTGTGAAGGCCGGGAAACAGGAGGAGGTTTGGATGGTCGAAATTGTCGACTTTGTGTGGACTGTGTGCATGCATGTAGGTGTTAACAGGCTGATGAACAGGATGCCAGACGGGCAAAACAAAAGGCCAGACGGGCCAGGCAAACAAAAGGCCAGACGGGCCAACCAGACGGGTTAAGTTTAAAAGCCATACGGGCTTGTGAAGAGTAGCCATACGGGCTCAGAAGAATAGCCATACGGGCTTAGATTAATAGCCATACGGGCTCAGTTTAAAAGCCATACGGGCTTAGCCAAAAGGGTTGATGAAGGTGTTGTAGAACACGGCATTGTTAAGCCAAACGGGCTCAGTATAAAAGCCTTACGGGCTAGGAGGATTTCTTGAGGCAAATTTAGATTAAGGGGGAGATTGTTGCGATTTTAGTCTAAATTTTATGGTTACAATATGTTTTGTTTATTTGAATAAGTCATCATGGTTCACAGCGTATTAGTAGCAGTAGGATTAGTACTGGAAGTAGTAGTCAGTTAGGTTTAGAAGTGGAGAAATAATAGGAAGTGGTTGCTGTTTTTACGCTACCACCTTGTTTGTTTAGATATATATAAACTCTTGTAATCTTTCTATTACGCAGAAGATATGCAATGTAATCTCAGGAGTTTATTGGCTCTTGTACATATATATTTTCTTGTCTTATATGAAGTTATCATTTTAGTAGTTTAATTTTAACAGTTATTTCATGAATTCTTTCCTTTTGAGGTTCAAAAACGTAGATTTTGATAATCTTTTGATGTGATATGTGCTCTTAGTTTATTTGTATTAAAGAATGATCAGCAATCAAGGGTGTAATTATTCCATACACTAGATTTTTAGCTCTAGTTGTAAAACTGAGTAATATATATGAAACACCAGACTCATCGCTACCTTTCATGTACTAGTTTATTTTTCTTTGTTTATATATGGCTTGTGATTTATCTTTTATGTTTCTGTTTAAATTTGTAAATAATTAATTCAACCACATTTATTCCACCACCCAACAAAATACATGATATCAGAAATTATAACTCAACCCCATACCACTATTGTGCTATTTCTGATTCCAACCCCATACCACTCTCCAACCAAACAACATTAAGTACTACAATATTAACGAATATGAAAAGTTGCACTATATTGGAGAACAAAACCCTCTTGAAGCTTAGTTATGAGTTTCATTTCACTTAGATTTATGAAGCATGCACATTTTTATTATGTTTTTTATTTTAATCACAACCGATGTTGGCCCACATATATATATTTTATTATCATCTAATATTAGACACTATCCCTAATTTCACTCACATACTTGTCACTAAAAAGCCTCCTTGAAGCATTCTCTTAATTCTTATCGTTTTCTATATTGTTACCCTCAAAGTAAAATTACAGGATATCTATTAGCATAGGCTTTAATTTTTTTTTCCTTCTAAAATTTCTTTCGATTGCCTACTCATTCCATCACCTCAAATGTTTACATTGGGGACGTGGCTAGGCACGCATTCTACTGCTCTCATAAAATATAGTTTGATAAATATTTATTATATAAATTTTATTACAAAAAGAAATTTTTTTAAAAAAAGTTATGAAACTATGTTTTATATGCGTCTTGAAATACGTGTTCGAGCAATATAAAAAAGTGTAAAGAATTGAGATGGAAGAGAGAGTAGTAAATATATATATATATAAATCATGCTTTAATATCTAGTACTTGTAATTTTCATTTTTCACATGCTATAATATAAAAAAAGTGTAAAGAATTGAGAGGGAAGAAATTTTTTTCCAATAATACTTATCCACTTGTAGTTTCCAATGCAAATATATTGACATTATTCCAAAATTACCCTTCTTGAAAGTTGTACAATAATTAATTACGGTTAAATAAGAGTCACAATTATGCATTTATTAGGGGTACATGTGAGAAAATATTATCTAATTAATGTTTCTTTAATATGCATAAATTTTTCAAAAGAGACTTGTATTGTGGGACCGACGGAGTAATATATTAAGATGTTATTTAAACACCGTTGGTTTGCGTGTAAAAATATGATCCGGCTACATATATTTCACAAAAATAAAAATGTAAACAGATTTTGGTCATTGTTGATGAGGTGTAGACTCCAACAAAACTAGGCATTCAGTGTTGCACATAAATCAAGAAAGACCATTAAACTAGTAAAGGAATATCGCTGAACTGCATGAAGCAAAATCGATTACTCCTTTTACGACAATCGAGGCATCGTCTTCTCCTCTTCTCCATCTTCTTTCTAATGTTTTTACGTTTCTCAATAAATATTTAAGCCTTCTATTTACCTCTTCTTCTTGTTTCTTTATTTTGTCTTTTTAAAAGACTAAGTAGTCGGAATTTCAGTGAATCGCAGGAATCGACAAACTGAATGTGAATCACATCGACTTAGTATGGAATGGAACCGTGTTCCGGGACGGACGATTTGGTTAGCAATTCTCTGGAACGTTCTCCTTTCTCCTTAACACTCGACCAATCTTTTTATCTTGCGTGACCATATACCTTGACATGCAGCTGCTGTAGCTGCCATGAACTCAGCTTCACAAGATGATAAAGCCACACAACGCTGTTTATGAGATATCCTGCAGGTAAGTTTTTATTTAGATAAAACACCATCCCTCTTGTACTTTAACTGTCATCAACTTCTCCTGCTAAATCACTATCGGAATAACCTGATAACATATTTTATTGCTTCCAGTGGAATACAACAACCCATAACTCAATTTTCAGGTGTTGTTTCTTTCAATATCCTCCATCTCAATTTTCATTGCATCCTTCCAAGGACTCTCATTAGATGCCAGGTTATATGTATCTGGCTCCTCCACACCCAGAAATAATAATTCCTCTTCAACCTCTATTTTCTTTGTATTATCACAAATATCATTCATTTGACCTGAGATGTCTTGGAGTACTGCTCTTGTCCGACTCTTCAATATTGTCTTCACTTGACTGGGATGATACCGGTGACTGAATAGGAGTTGAAATGAGTATGAGTTCTTCTTTCTCAGTCACACCAGTCCAGCCCCATGTCTTTGCTTCCACAAATACCATGTCTCTGCTGACCAAAATCTTTTTCTCTTCAGGGTCATACAATCGATGGGCTTTTGTACACTACGCCATACAAGGCCTTGTGCAACATAAAATTTATGATGCAATAGGGGGCCAATATGTTACTAAAGGCCCATAAAAAGGCTAAGGTAACATATATTTTATGATAGTTTTTTTCATGTTGCCCTAGGGGGTCTAAGGCAACATCTTTTTCACCTAAATCAGAAAATATATGTTAGCAAAGTCTATGTAAGCTAACATTTTAATCACCTAACCCATCATTATTTTTTGTTACCTAAAAGTATTTGATTTTTTTTTAAATGGTGGGGCGCACTCGAGGCCCACTGTGGTATCCACGTGGCAATGTGGGGCCATTTAATTTGGCAACATTTGAACAAGCTACAGCAACATTTTGAAGAAACAATTTTTGCAACATTTAAGTTAGCCACGACAACATTTTACCAAAATTTTTTTTTGACATATATGCTCTATTTATACAATACTTTCCAAAATAAACCAATCCAATAAACAATACTTAAAATCCATACATCAAACATCCCACCTCCAATAAACTATACATAAATAATAATAAAATTAACTAATTAAATTGACTACTTTACATCTCTCTATCGTACTCCTGATGAATCTCAAGAAACCAAACGAGCTCACTGCTTGATGGGATGGTGCTGGTAACAACATATTATCATACATTACCTACGCAGTAATATTTTCAATCTCAGCACTTCTGTCCATTGTCTTGAGAATGCGAGCTATGACTTGAAATAATGTGAGAAAATGGAAGAAAATGTAAGAGTCAACATCATTTACAAGATATTTTAAGAATCATGTTGCCTTGAAGTATTGAAAGCATAACTCTTACCTTTCTTGGGTCCTGACTCTTCTTTACACTTTGGGATAGGAGAGTCTTTACAGTTGCCTCCCATTGAACATGGGAAGTTATCTATGATTTTCGACATTTAAATGACTCAATGATGCTACAACTGTAAAATAAAAAATAGTGAGCATCGGTAGAACACTTGATATTTTACCTGAGGAGCTAGTATTTCCTTAATTGTTTCAGGATCTGCATGTGGTAGTGCATTGACAGTTGATATTACTGGTATTCTTGGGACTCTTATTTCTGTTGCGGCCAAGGCAGCTTCTAATCTTGAGACAGCTATCCACTTATCGCATTGTTTTGTTTCAGATGTAGCCCTGCTGTAATCTCTTTCGGAAGTGATGCTACTGCAACCATCTGTAGATGCATTTAAGCAATGAGTTCTTGACCTGTAGTACGTCAAAAAAGAATAGAAAAGAAAAACTTTACTTTGTTTAGGTTAATTTTTCGAGTCATAACGTACCATAGTGCCATCATCCATGGTTAGATGTAGTTATATTAGATGTTAGATGTTTGATAACGTACCAGTTGGACAAACAAAGGTAAAGTCTAGTCGATAAAAGATGAGAATTACATATATCTTCCCAATATAGTCTGACGATTTAACCTAAAAACAGAGATCCACTAAAACTCTGAGCATCTGCGTAGCTGTTCAAAGTTCATTTACACGTAAATTTGGTGTATTCTTAAGTTCTAACTTAAACTAGAACATGAAGCTTAACACAATATACAAATAACTCAAGCAAGATAATATAATTTTAGATATGTTTTGTATATTTTCTTGACTATTTTCGGAACAAACTATCATTGCATAGACTCAAACTCCAAGATACAGAGTACACAAATATAGATGTCTAAGTATTGTTAAGTGTAGAGTAAAAAGTGAAGTCTCATATGCCACAAATCCACAATGTCGTATGTCCACACAAATCAACATCAAAACTGAAAATAAAAAGAGAAAATAAAACTTGAAAATAAAAATACACAAGTTATCTCCAAAGCCCCAAAATCCCCTATAAAAGAGGTATGTAGGCATCGACAATTCTTGAGAGCTAGACACTAGTGAATAAGCCCTAGTTTTCTTCCCACTCACGAACCCTTTGCCTACAATCTCAGCCACATCCAAATAAACCATCACTACCACATCTTCCGACGAATAACCGCCGCAACAGATCTTGATTCAGGTTGTGAACCTCATCTTTGTTAACTACGAGATTTCTCCGTTAGCAATAGTTATTCCTATTAATACATGAGGCTCTGCATTGCTGCTTAGTACTTCAATCTTTCATATTCATTAGTAGTTATTGAATCTATTAAACATCAGTGATTGACCTATATTTTTTGACACATCCGGAAAGACTCATAGTAATGGAGTTTATTAAATGGTTGTATACAAATAAATATTTTTTTGACAACCTCACGCGCTACTTGTTTGACAGTACCCATCATCAAATAATAATTACTATCTTTAGCTTCAAGGTTTTTTTTTTAACTCTCATACATAAGTTTTCTACTTTCGCTTCAAAGTTCTCCTGGTATCTCGAGCACATGTAAGCAAGTAATTAAAAAAACCCTTCAAATACGTCAAAAGTTTTCTTACATAATTTTTCAAGTTTTATAGTCAACAATTTGTTTAAGAGGACAAATTTTAAAGGGCACAATGATATTAGCCCTCATCATAAATTAAACAAATTATTATCAATACATAGTCTATTTCCGTGAAAGAAAAATAACATTACCTTTAGAGATGTGTCATGGACATAGTTCTCGTGGAACATTTTCTTCATTATTTGCCGCAAGTATTTCATTAATATATATTAGTTGAACATTAAAGAATTTGGTATGTGAGTTAAACAAAAAAAATCTATCTTAAATTAACTTAAAGATATATTTGTTGTTAGGATTTCAGAGAAAAAATCAATGTGTGCGACA
The DNA here is from genome assembly GCF_001625215.2 of Daucus carota subsp. sativus. NCBI lineage: Eukaryota > Viridiplantae > Streptophyta > Magnoliopsida > Apiales > Apiaceae > Daucus > Daucus carota. The sequence goes on from NC_030388.2 coordinate 7,122,587, forward strand.
ATAAAATTGTGAGCTAGCAGCAAATTTTTTCAAGATTTTATATCATATCTAGTAAATTGACAATGTGCAGCGTCATTTACCACTTGTACATAACCTATTTCCTCGTTTTCAAACCCCTCCTCCCTTCCACCAGAGGACCACCTTAGGAAAAATAAACATACTAGATTTGTCACAAGATTAAACAAAGCCAGAGTTTATTTTTGAGATTAGTCACTAGTGTATTGATTTTGCAATGCAAATTGAAATTTATGAAGTTACAAAACATTCATACCTTATAAGCCAGAGTTTTCCGAATAAATTTGACTGATGAAGAGTCACATTAGACACCGGACCACTTCCAGAAAGTACACATACCGTCTTAGCCTCTTTCGAGATCGACATTAACTTCACTGAGACATCTGGCAAGCAATCATAGATCGAATATTAAATAAGGGAAAGTTAGATATAATTGTCATAATCAAGAATGCAAGTGAACCTCTCCACGATACACCATCACTATATGAGGGACATTTAGGTTTGTCTCCGATGCCATTATCCGCTTGATTCTGATGGTTGAAGGTGGAGACTACTCCTCAGTGAACCGAGAAAAGGCAGCTTGTTCGCCGAAAAAGACAAAGATTGGAGGTAGGGAGTCCCCAAGGTTTGCTTTTATAAGTTTGTTTGTGTTCTGTTTTTTAATTCATGATTATTGTCATTTATCAATATGATGTGAGATGATGTTACAAAAACAATGTTACTAAGATTAGATTTATCAAGCCGGATACTACACTACACCATATATTGGATTCAACAAAACTTTTTTCAGTGTTACAAGCGAAAGTGTAGCCTTAATATGGTTCAGTTTCAATGTCCACTAGTTCATAGAATAAAATGGACATGATGTATTCTAACTTAGTGGTTTAAAACAATCGAGTTATCAAAGCACAGAAAATTGTGGATTTAACGAATAGCAAGTTTAGCACAACTTGAAAGCTTTACAATGCAATGAACACTTACAAATGAAGTGGGAGAGCCATATTTATAGGCAAAACCCAAGAACTAGGAAAGACAATGCAAAGCTTGCTAAGACAATCTATCAAATTTTCTTGCCAAAATGAGCTAGGCAAGACAATCTGGGACATTGTCTAACTCGGCAAGACAATCTAAGGGATTGTCGTGCTCGGTAAGACAATCTCCTGGATTGTCTTGCAAGCCAACTTTCGGCAAGGCAATCTTTTGCATTGCCTTGCCAAACCAAATTCGGCAAGACAATCATTTGCATTGTCTTGCCACACAAAATGGCAAAGACAATGAAGGATTCGGCAAGATAATCATTTGGATTGTCTTACCGCGTGAAGTGAGGGGTACTTAGCTCCGTAAGACAATCCTTTGGATTGTCTTGCAAAGTTTATAAATAATAAAACAATTGATTTTCTTTTAAATAATTAATAAATTAATATTCACTTAATTATATTAAATGCATAAATTCATAAATTAAATTAATTCGAGATAGAATCAATTTAATAAATAAATTACACATCCAATATAATTTTTTTTAGAAGTGAAATTATTAATTCAATAATGATTTAAACCCTTTTCTTCAGCAGCAGAGTCTTCGGTCTTCTATAAACAATTACGATCGTCGACTTGATTGAACGACCACCTTTGTTTGATGCAGAATATTTAATTTCAGTAGCTGATACACAAATGTACTGTCCGGTTCATCTGTAACTAGATGAATCAAATATTCTTTGTCAATTAAACAATTAAGCTGTGACTTGTTCGTCAATTCTTTGTCTTCTGAGTTCTTCTTCATTCGTAGACACAATATGGAATCTTCTTAATAAATAAAGTATTTAAACTTCATACCTTCTGATCTTCTGGACGTGCTACAAAAGATAATCTGAACACTGAGGCTTGAACATATTAATGAACTTCTTCCAGTGGTTTGCAGCAGCATCCTGAAATTCTTCTGATATAAAATCTTCAATATAACATTTGATGTTCTTCATACGGATTCCGATTAATAGTACTTGCTATTTACTTGCTTTCTTATCAGTGTTGAGTTGATACCTCTTTAATTACAAATAGGCTTAACATATGCCTTTCAATCTCCACCTATTTGTTTGTTAACATAACATGCAAATTATCGAGAGGATAACTCAACTAACTGATAAGACAAAGGATTAAACATGGAAAGATAAATAGCAAAAGTTTCTGGTATTAAATTAAACATCGACCAGAATTCAAACATAAACAGTAGATTACAAAAGGGATGTTCTTTTGGAACATATATTACAAGAAACTAACAAATCTACTGATCAACTTCTCCTTCCTCTATGTCAGAGCTGTGAATGATAGGAGTTGATGGTTCTTATCTGGTTGGCTGTACCACAATAGTGGATTCACCATGTTTCTTTCTTTCCCTAGCCAGAGCCAGATGGTGCATCACTTCCAGTTCCACTGGGTCTTCTTTAAAGTCTGCTGGCTGAGTTTTCTTTACCTGCTTCATTTTCCTTGAGTTTTCTTTACCTGCTTTAGAAGCGAAGCCCTTAGTCCTTAGGAGTGTGGACAACAGAATCAGTTGCTTGACTGGATATTTGGGAAGTGCTTCTTCATTCAAGTACACAGAGTTAAAGATGCCTTCGTTGATGAACTTCACACAGTAAGGATTCCTGACAACCTGAGGACTGTTGAATTCAGCACATTCCATCAGTTTATCTCGAAGGAGTTCATTTAAATTAGAGCATCGCTTGACTTTATTATGAAGCAACCAGAGCTCAGTCACAGTGAATGATTTGAGAAAATCAACTGAGAGTCTGAATGTTCCGTTTCTCCTGGTATAAATGATAAGCTCCCATTCATCCAACAAGTTCTTGACAACAACTGTGATATAATATAATTCAAGAGTAAGGGCATGCATGAATACATCCTCATCAGGGTTACCTCCCTTAGATCATAGATTAGAGACATGAACTTCCTGTCTTCGAAGGGTTCCCTTTAAGGTCCATTGAAAATTCTGCATGCAATGTCCCAACTCTTTCCAACTTTCCTTTTGATATCAAGATTTTTCTGCTTGCAGGCAGCATCCCAAATTTTCTCATTTTCTTTCTTGATTTCTTCCTCAGTTATCAGCTTGTCCTCCAAAAGCTTTTGGAAATCTCTGAGCTTTCACTTTCTAGCTTCGTTCTCCATCTTGAACTTCCTTACCATCTCTTCATGTTCAAGCTCTACAACTTCCTCTTCAGTCTGAAACAAGTAACTTTCATCAAATGATCCTTCTTCTTGAGCCTGACAGTAGGTAGCATCAAACACATCATCATCATCCATGTCTTTAGGATAAGCATCATAGTTATCTGAGTTGAAGACATTGTCATGTTGATGCATTGGTTCTTTGCCTTTAGACTTTCAGAGCTTTTGCCAGGGGCAGAATCAGAAGTATTTGTATTTGTGTTCCCCTTGTTACTTTGATTAGAGTTGTTCCCTTTGTCGTCTCCACCCTTGTCCCTATTCTCCCTCATAGTTGAGGGATCCTCTCCAGAATTCTGAGCAGTAGACTTTGAAGTTTGCAAAAGATTGAGCACTTGAGCCAGAGTTTGCTCCATTGCATCAAACATTGCCATATATAGCTCATGATTTGAATTCATCGTGGTGGACAACTCATGAATCTCTTCCTTCAGCTCATCTCTGTAAGAACTAGATGGCTGTTCCTCAGCTTTCTTTTCCAAGGTGACCAACTGTCCACCTTTCAACTTTTCATTTTCCTCGGCCATCCGGGCAAGTTCAGCTTTTAGCTTGGCCATTTGTTCCTCAAACAGAGCAGTGTTGGTGTGTGCACTCACCTTATGTACACTTAGAGTTGTTTCAACCTCCTTATGTGCATGTGTATCGCTCGGTGTTTGCCTTACACTCGATTCATTCACACCTCCAGCTGTACCTGTGTATACTACTAATGTTCCCAGAGATGGGTTCAAAGGTAGTGGAGGAACAAATTGTCCTCCGGATGCCACTGACGGCAGATGTACTTGCACATTGCCAAGCAGCTCCTGATCATAAAAGAAAGAGTGATCAGAAAAGTTTTCATACATAGTAACTTGATTTTGAAAATATGTGCTCTCAAAAAGTGTAGTAACCTGTGTTTCAGTTTGATTTTGCACTAGCGTGAGTGCTAGCTAGAGCAGTGCTTGACTCTGTACAGGATACCGTGACCGGACGGTCAATTTAAATCGGTTCATTCTATGGAGGGAATGAATCCGGAGACTCTTTTATTGCCATTTCAGTGTCCAAGCCCTTTTGGGATGGCAAGGATGAAGCTGCAGTTGTCTCCGAGGCTTCCAACCTTTGATTCTTTTAGGAAGACAGAGCTGTGGGTTTAGACATCAAACTTCTCCCACTCCTTTTTCTGGCAACTTTACGAACAGGTTGCATAATAGTGTTGGTTGAAGTGTTTGGAGAAGAGATAGTTTGTTGAATAGAAACATCAGCTTGGATATGAACCTTTTTGTTGTCTGGTTCATTGTTGGTAGGCTGGCAAAACAAATCAAAGTCACAACCATAATTTGAGTTATCAACATTAAAATTAGATGAGAAGTCATAATGTGCCTGAGCAACCTGTAGGTCGTCCTGGAAGACTTGGAGCCCAGAATTGATGGCTGACTTCAAAGGTAGAGGTTGTGAGGCTGATTGTGTTTGAGGGATTGGTTGTGTTTGGCGGAATGGTAATATTGGTTCAGATGAAGATGGTTGTGGTTCAAAGAAGTCGTATTATAAAGGCTCATCTTCAAATGAATGTGATGGTTGTTGATGTATAGGGGAGTGATGTGGTGATTGGTGATGTGATGGTTGAGGGGATTGATGAGGTGATTGTTGAGGTTGAGGTTCTGGTGGTGGTTGTAGTTGTAGTTGTTGTAGTTGTTGTTGTTGTTGTTGTTGTTGTTGTTCTTGCTGCTTTTGCTGTAGTTGAGCCACTTCAAACTGATATGGTGTCAACTGAGCGTTGAACCTCTCAGACATGTACGGAGTGACAACGTGTGGAACGTGGTTGAACTTCGCGGCCTTAGCGAGCTTATTGATCAGCTTGATACTTGTCTATTTGACAGAAGCTCTTTCAGAATTGAAGTGAGAGTTCTTCTCAGCTTCCGTCATCTTATCATTCAAGAATAACATCAGGAATCGTGGATAAAAACATTCAACTTTGGCATTTGTTTCCACAGAACAATTCCCAAGTGGACCCAGCTTTCTCAGAATCTCCTTCATAATTATCTTACCAAAGTCAACTGGTCGATTGAAAGCTATGCACAGACCAAAAACCTGCAGTATGTTGGAGATATTGTGGAAGTTTCTGCGATCAGTGGGAGAAAACACTTTTGCTAGGGTGTCGAAGAAAATCTCCCATTCTGGCTTCAGATTACCCTTTGTCATCTTTGGCAGATTAATGTCACCTTGGTATAATATAGTTTCAAAGAATTGTACCAACTCCTATTCTTCAGGAACTTCATCAATGTTTGCCCGAGGGAAGCCCAAAATACAATTCACATCATCAGATGTAACCCTGATACTTCTTCGTCCATTGACGTCCCCAACCCTTATATCTCCTGTCAACCTATAGTTATCCAACAGTGTAGTATTCAGTGCCGTTGAGTAGAAGTCATAAAGCGGTTGCACTTGTAGTTCCGCTAAAGTAGTGATACCGGTGCTTGCCAGACATTGTTCGTTCAAAAACCGAATCCAGGGTCTAAACCATGTCTCCGGGTCCTGGTATCCGTTATAATTGGTCTCCATGATATTGAATTTGCCAACCATTTTGATAATTAAAAGATGAATTAAGCGAGAATTTTTCAAATAAGATGATAATTCTCAAATGTCTTGCAAATTTCACTTAATAATTAATTAATGATTAGTTAATTAATTAATAATTCGAAATATTAATTAATCCCGAATTAAAATTTAATTAATTTTTAGTGGCCACATGAAATTTGATATGATTGATCTGGGAAAATTATCTCACTATCTGGGCATAGAGGTTATTCAGCACGAAGAGTATATACTGTTGAAACAGATGTCTTATGCAAGGAAGATATTGAAAAGATGGGGTATGACATAATGTAAGCCTACTAAGTATCCTTTGGAACCCGCATTGCAATTACACAAGTATGAGAACGGGAAAGCTGTGGATTAAACTGAATATAAGAGTGCAGGACTGCATTATATGGTTCATACTCGACGAGATATAGCATATGATGTTGGAATTGTTAGCCGTTATATGGTACGACCTACTGTTATGCATTGGAACACTGTGAAACGGATAATGCGCTCTTTGAAGGGCACGTTGAGTTATGGGTTGTTGTATTCCGCTAGAAGTAATAATAATATGTTATCAGGATATTCCGATAGTGATTTCGCGGAAGAAGTTGATGACAGGAAATGTAAAGGAGGGACGGTGTTTTATCAAAATGATAGCGTTATTACTTGGGTATCTCAGAAATAGCGTTGGGTGGATTTATCATCTTGTGAAGCTGAGTTCATGGCAGCTACAACAGCTGCATGTCAAGGAATAGTTTTACGCAATCTACTAGGAAAGATCACAAATGAAAAGATTGTTCTAGTATTACAAGGAAAGGAGAACGTTCCAGAGAATCGCTAACCAAATCCTCTGTGCCGGAACTCGGTTCCATTCCATACCAAGTCGATGTGATTCTCTTCGGTTTGTTGATTCCGGCGATTCATCACTGAAATTCCGGCGACTTAGTCTTTTAAGAAGACAAAATAAAAAAACAAGAAGAAGAGGTAAATAGAAGGCTTAAATATTTTTTGAGAAAAGTAAAAACAGAAAAAAGAAGATGGAGAAGAGGAGAAGACGATGCCTCGATTATGGTAAAAGGAGTAATCGATTTTGCTTCATGCAGTTCAACATATTACGTTACTAGAGATATTACTTTACTGGCCTTTCTTGTTTTATGTGCAACACTGAATGCCTAGTTTTGTTGGAGTCTACACCTCATCAACACTTATCAAAATCTATTTACATTATTTTTGTGAAATATATGTAGCCCTTTCCTTGGAGTCTACACCTCATCAACACTTATCAGAATCTATTTACATTATTTTTGTGAAATATATGTAGCCCTTTCCTATTTTATACGCAAACCAAACATAACGTGTTTAAATAACATCTTAATATATTACTCTGGCTCGAAGTCTCTTTTGAAAAAATTATGCAGGAAACATTAATTACATAATATTTTCTCACATGTACCGCTAATGGATGAATGTAGACTCTGATTGAACCATCATTAATTATTTTACAACTTTCAAGAAGGGTAATTTTGAAATAATGTCAATATATTTGCATTGGAAACTAAAAGTAGACAAATATGTGGGAAAAAAATTTCTCCAAAAAAAAACTTGTATTGTGGGACTGGGGGAGTATTATAAAATTAAATTTTCAATATTTCCTAAATTAATGAGTTCATTAATATTAGTTGTTCTCTTTATTTTTAGCCCACATTTTAAAGTACTTTGATTGTAATTTTAGTTAATTTTTTTCTAAATAAAAATACATAATCTAAATTTATTAAAAAATAATACAAATTAATTAATTTTGTCATGCATTCAAAATTTCTAAAATTACATGTTAAAACTCAAAATGACAAATAAAAAAATATAAGAAATAAATTTTAATAATATTTTATTTACATGTTTATTTATACTTGAGAGGAGATATTGTAATTATATTTATTTCTATGTTTAATATTAGTGCATATAACTTTTGACTAGCGTATTTAGTAGTAAAAATTAAGCATGCATAATATTTACTCAACTTTATTTATTTATATAAATAATTTTCAATATTAAAATTATAGCACGTGAAAAATGAAAATTACAAGTAACTAGATATCAATGCATGATTTATATATATTTACTACTATCACTCCCCTCTCATTTATTTCTACCTTTTTTGCATTGCTCAACACAAATACGCATATAAAACATAGTTTCATAACTTTTTTAAAAAAATTCTTTTTTGTAATAAAATTTATATAATAAATATTTATCAAACTATATTTTATTTTATGAGACCATTAGAATGCGTTCCTAGCCCTGTTCCCAAAGTAAACAATTGAAGTGATGGATGGAGTATTTTTTTCAGAATGAGGGTTACTTATGATCAAATTGATCTACATATGTTCCTTTATTCTATACCGGGAAAAGCTTTGGAATGATACTACTATAGCTACTTAAGACAATTTTTCTACCAAGTTTTTGTCCAAATATTATCCATCTGACAAGACACAACAAATGAGAGCAATTATTCTTATTTTCAAAACACAACCAGGTGAAGGCTTGTATCAAGCATGGGAAGGATACAAGGCATTGTTGAGAAAATGTCCACATCATGGTTATAAGGAGTGGATGGTTCTGAGTACTTTCTATGGAGCTTTGAATTCTGATATTCGGCTGAGTTTGGATGTGGCAGCTGGAGGAAATTTTAAGAAAGCACATGTTCATCAAGCTAAGTCACTTCTCTAGTAATTGGCCTCAAATAACTATGCTTGGGCACCTAGTGGTACAAGCTCGGTGAAATGAGCACAAGACACCGAGATAATGAACTTGCTCACTCTGAAATTGGATGCTCTTACTCAAGATGTTCATGGACAAAGGGTAAATGTCAATGCTATTTCCTCTCCCATGTAAGGGTATAATGATTCTGGTGCTAATCAATACTCACATGCACAACAATTTCCAGAGGAAACATCTGTCATCCAAGGAAGACAATCATGGCATGTTCAGAATAATTTTAATTACAATTTTAATCATAGGCCAAACAACAATCTTTCTTACAACAACAATCATGTTGTTAATCCATCATATGCAGCTCCGAAGCAGAACCAACCTAATCCCTCTAATCCCTTTCTCACAAAGGCTGCATAACAAGAAGTTCGAGAAACAGTATGAAAAATTCTTGCAAACCTCTGGGCAATTGCATATAAATAATCCTTTTACCGATGCTTTGGCACAAATGCCATTATATGCCAAATTTCTGAACGAGATGTTGTCTAGAAAGCGGAAACTTGAAGATGTGGAAACCATTACTCTCAATGCGGAGTGTAGTGCGGTTTTCAAAAATCAATTCGGCAAAAATTAAAATATCCCGGAAGCTTTTCATTGCCATGCACTATTGGAAAGATGGAGAATGGTAAAGCCTTATGTGATTTGGGGGCTAGTGGAAGTTTGATGCCATACTCTATTTGCAAGAGGCAAATTTTTGCAAATCTAAAAATATTATCTAAAATACTAGAACTCAGAATCTTTCATTTAGATATAATACCATTCATAAAAAATGTGTGAAACTCAATATATAATACTTTCAAAATTTCGACTAACGATAGAGTGATATTTTTTATACAAATTTTTCTAATGAGTGTCTCATTTGAGTCAATTTGGGAATCAGTGACTTAATTGATACATTTGGACGAAGCGAGTGACCTACTTGATATTTATCCCTTGGTCTTGCGGAGCTCAAAAAGGCAAGAATTTCACTTCAGTTGGCAGATCGTACAATCAAGTCTGCTTTGGGATTCATATAGGATGCACACTTGTCTCAAACCATAGCAAGCTACTGGGGAGGTAATAATTTTCAATTTTTTATATATCAATATCAAAGGTGATTAAAATATATGGCACTAGATTTTGATAGGGCACTTTTGAATGGACTCGGTAATAGTATTAGATCAGTATCCTAAAAGTATGAGTTATTGAAGAATTATTATGGTTTGATCATTGATGTATAATGAAATGACAACAAGCTCACCCTGCCTCTTGGTCTTGATTGTTATTTTATGAATTCTTTCCTTTTGAGGTTCAAAACCATAGATTTTGATAATCTTTTGATGTGTGATACTGTGCTCTTAGTTTATATGTATTAAAGAATGGTCAGCAATCAAGTGTGTAATCATTCCATACACTAGATTTCTAGTTCTAGTTGTAAAATTGAGTAATGTATATGAAGCACAAGACTCATCGCTACCTTTCATGTACTAGCTTAGTTTTCTTTGTTTATTTATGGCTTGTGATTTGTCTTTTATGTTTCTGTTTGAACTGGTAAATAATTAATTCAACCATATTTATCCCATCACCAACAAAATACATGATATCATAAATTATAACTCAACCCCATACCACTTTTACGCTATTTCTAATTCCAACCCCATACCTTTCTCCAACCAAACAGCATCTAAGTACTACACTATTAATGAATATGGAAAGTTGAACTATATTGCATAACAAAACCCTGAAGCTTAGTTATGGGTTTCATTTGACTTAGATTTATGAAGCATGCACATTTTTATTATGTTTTTTATTTTAATCACAACCGATGTTGGCCCACATATATATATGTTATTATCATTTAATATTACACAATATCCCTAATTTCGCTCACATACTTGTCAGTGACATACCAAGCCTCCTTGAAGCATTCTCTTAATTCTTATGGTTTTCTATCTTGTTACCCTCAAAATAAAATAACAGGATAAGTAAATAAAACAAACATACTACTCCCAAAACTACCACTTAATGAGAGAAGGGGTAGGAATTGATTGGTGGAAAGCTGTAGTGACATATCATTACCTTTCCCAATTAGTCAAAGAAGGAACTATTACTACAAATTAAGAAGAGCTCTCCAGGTGTTTGTCATGGGTTTCACTATACCTATTTTTTATATAATTAAGCACACTCATTGTAATGACTCGGGTTTTTTTATTAATTATTTATTATTTTGGTGGTGATTTTGTAAAAAGGGAAGGAATAAAATTTTATATTTTATTCCAGTTTGTTGGATTTTCAAAAATAAATATTTTATTATATAATTAATTCTCGGTCCAGTGAGATGTTGGGAATTTGATTATTTGAAATATTATGTGGATAATATTTTGAGGTGCAACTATTTGAAATTTTATGCAATCATGTGATTATTTGATTTAATTGTGGTACATGTTATATGAGCAATCTTAATTGTTTATTTTTTTGTCCGAGTGAGTAGTTTAGAAATTTAGTTTATTTTTATAAATCAGAGTAGTTATTTGATTTAGGAATATCAGGAATCTGTGTTTACTTATATTACAAAATTTTGTCCGAGCGGTTAAGTTAGAATTTAGATTTATTATACTGTCTTCATTAAAATTGTTTTTAGTTTTTAAAAATCAAAATCTGTATTTAATTGCGTCAATATTTTATTCAAGTGAACACTACCGAAATATTTCAGTTTTGGTATTTTAATGTTTTGACTGATTTAAAAATATTCAAAAGTCTTGCGAATGATTATTTTAATTATTTGCCATTTTAAAAATCAATTATGGGCAATTAAATATAAGATTTTCAAATGATTTAAAATAAAACTTTTTACGTATTTTACCCATTCGGGATTTTACAAGAATTGTGGTATATTTTATATTGATTTTGAAAATTATTTTTGAACCCCAAAAATTATTTTATTGGCTTTTGATAAAATTGAGGGTGTGATTTCTAGTAACATAAATTAGTTTTTATTAAAAAGCAGGTGGATCAGAGTATACGTAGTAGCTGCATAGATGTGCCGTGTACTGTTAGTCAGTGGGTCCATAGATAAAAGATAATACTAGCAGATAAACATATCACACAAAAATACACGCTCGACTTAAGCCAAGAGAATTAGGGTTTTGGGGATTTGGGGGAAACCATCAGATGGGATCAAGCAGAGAAACAAAGGTGAGGATTGTTTTTGATATATGTTAAATCGTGTGTATGAATATGTATGCTATTGTGTTGTTGAGAGATATTGTTGTACTGGAGATGGATATGGTTCGTGTGTTGGCCGGAGGGAGCGGTGGTGTTAAGGCCGGCGGCGGCTCGCCGCTTGTGAAGTGGGTGTGTTTAATGCGTCGGAGATGGCTGAGATGACAGGGTCGGTACGATCAGGTGAGAAGGCGACTGTTTCGTCGCCGATCGGAGCCGCGCGGAGGAAGGCAAACAGCCACCTAGCGGCTGTTCCGATGGCCGGAATCCATGGAAGGCTGGGGAAGACGGCCTGAAGTGGAGAGAGAGAAAGAGAGAGAGGGGTGGCTGGGCTGTGGTGATGCCGGAGTCCGGCGAGAGGACCGCCGGAAAAGAGGCAGCAGCATGGGCTGTTGGAATTTTCGGAAAGACAAAAACGAATGTTAATTTTGTTTTTATTATTTTTATTATTGTTATTATTAATAAATGATAACAATAATATAAATAATATTAATAAAATTAATATATAATTTTGATTGTTATATTTAATTGCAAAGTGTATTATTATTATTATAATACAACGTGGTTATTAAACATAGACTGTGGTCCTCAATTGTTGTATCGGTTTATTATTGTTGATAACATGTTTAGTTATAAATTAGGGTGGATTAGACATGAGAATTTGATTGTGGTGGATAAGTATTGTGTTGGTTGTTTGTTGATTGTTGGGATTGCCTTATTACAAAGGAAGTGCTGTCCGAATTATTATTATTATTTTTTTTTTTTTTTTTTTACATTTGGATTTGAATTGAGAATCGAATTAAGATTATAATTCGGATTCTGATTGAAATTTGGACAGAGATTCTTGGATTACTAGTTATGATTAATTATAATTAATAAAGCATGTCAATCTCGTGATACGTGACAATGTGATTACGTGTTTAAATTATGAATATTACATGTATATAATAATTGAAAAATATTTATATACCACGAAGGGTAGAATTAGATTTCGGTTCGATTTCTTGATTTAGACGACAATCTGGTTTGTTCGTCAACTAAATTACATTTTGTTATCATATATAGTCGGCTGAGACTCGTTTATCAAGGACGTTCAGAATAGTTGATTTGTGTTTTCGGATTGTGTTGAGCCAGAAGCGAGTTGCCAAGGAAATATATTATTTTCGAGTTGCGTGACTGTGCAGTCACAAGTTGTTCTATTAGAGGCAAGTATCTTTATCGACGACTTGCACTTATTTCAAGTAAAATTTTATCTCGTCTATTTAAAAAGAATCATTCATATTCATATTTTGCTATGTCCATTAGTAGTGCATGTCATATATTTAAAAATACAATATTATTAATTATCCCTTGTATAACTACTACAAGTATTCTGTTTGACATCTCTTTATAACCAATCATATTTTATTTTCTTCACTCAATAAACATTTTCTGCTACTGCACACAAGCATTCATGATCTTTTGAATCTCTTTATAAAATTTTAGTTGTTTTCAGCATTTTAAAAAGATAAGCTGATTAAGCTTTGAAATTATTAATTAAAGATCTTCAATTATTCTCTCTCCTATATTTGAACATGTACTCTTTACGAGTATATTAGTTACCTGAATTACATTACACAACTTCGAGCATGAAAGCTATTTTACTTGCATCATTATGTTGGACATGTGTACACTCACATCATGTTTACAATATTTTATCAACTGTTGTTTTCTATAAATGTTTCCTCTGAAAAGAACTTTTATTTAATGTTCTAGAAATGCTGAACTGTTAATCTAACGGTTAGTATTATGATTTTGATATGAAACAAGGTTGTCGATTATTTTGATACCTTGCTTATTTTGTGATTGGAAGTACCCTCGGGGACCGACCGCCGGTCCAGTTACAATTTTGGCCAATATGTGCCTTGGATCCCTTAAAATTTGGTGACATGCTTCGTGCATGATCCGGTGCTATCTCGCGACTGATCATCGGCTATAGCATAGCGTGAAATTATTCCAATCCCTAAAAATGTTGTGGAAGGTTTATATAGTAATGCTATTCTTTATTAGCATTAAGTTTCAGAAAAGTTTTATAAATTAAATTCGAAGTTCATATTGTCGCTGAAGCATTTGTTGCCCAGTGATAGTTAGAGCCAAGAATGAGTTGAGATCTTCTTATCTGTTCAACCCGTCATGGTCATGCTGATTTAGCAACTAAATATATGGAAATTTAGTCGACAATGATGGACACTGAATATTTAGGGATTTCTTGAACTGTGGTTTATGAACAGTTGATTATCAAAAGTTATTTTGAACTTCTCAAATCATTTATTTTTGAAGTTCTTGCAAAGATATTATTTTATGAGATTTGCTGCAATGCAAATCAAAATGGTTTTAATGATTTTGAAGTGAATCAATTATTTGATTCCAAAATGTTTTCTCATGATAGAAACTTTCTCTCTCCAGTTTGGAATTACATTATCAATGTTTTGAATATAAATCCATGATCTATTGGATTTGAATTCCCTGCATATTATGGAATTACTTTATTATGATTTTAAAGGTTTTCTTGCTGAGCATTGTCGCTCACCCTTGCTATTATTTCTAACCCTTTCAGCTAGGGTTTAAGATGATTCATCTACGTAAGCTGCGCATAAGATAGTTGTTGAGCGAGACTGCCAAGGAGATGTCTGTGAGACCAGCTATGGTTAGAATTGTTTTATTCCAGTTAAGTTATATAATAGATTTATTTATTTGGTTATCAGTTACTCTTCTTATCGAGGTTTAACTGATAATGTAGTTTAAGTTGTAATAAGATTTTAAGTTTTGGTTTCTGATTTCAGTACTGTAACCTATTAGCGATCCTGTTTTTTTTTAGGGGGGTCAAGTGATTTTGATTTAAATCTCTTTTAAAATTTTCAGATTTTGAAATATCTGTTTTACCTTCTTCCACAAAATACAGGTTTTCAAATGATATTGGTTTTAGTGGCACCAAATCCAGACCCTCGGATTTTGGGGATGTCACAGTTGGTATCAGAGCTATAGGTTATTAGTTATTGAAATCAGAATGTAGGTTGTTTAAGGATTGTGTTTAGTGGAACCTCATATAGAGGTAAGATAAGACTATTTGGCATAGTCTTTGTTAATAAAATTGTGGTTAATATTGGAGTATTGATTTTGAGTAACAGTTGAGATATCCTAGTTTCTAGTTTTAGAACTAGTGAGTTTGGATTTCAGAGAAACATGATAGAACCTTTAGTTTCCAATCTTTTTGAATTTGAGATTGACTTTCTGAGTACCTAGTACTAGCTAGACCCGTGGGTTGACCTGTCTAGTCTAGAATATTTCTTTTCATCTCTACCACTTCTTGAGTATGGTAGAGAGTCATTTATTGATTTTCTAGAGATATATATAGAATGAGTATGAGATTTGTTGGGTCAGAGATTCTGTGATTTGAGAGTTATGTAGAATTCATATAAGACTACTTGACATAGTGTTATGAGTAGGCTAGAACGTCAACGCTCTACAATGCTGATTGTATAAAGTTGAAGACGGCTTCTAACCGTGCCAAG
Organism: Daucus carota subsp. sativus; assembly: GCF_001625215.2. Classification (NCBI taxonomy): domain Eukaryota; kingdom Viridiplantae; phylum Streptophyta; class Magnoliopsida; order Apiales; family Apiaceae; genus Daucus; species Daucus carota. The sequence continues at coordinate 7,137,889 of NC_030388.2, forward strand.
CTAAATAAGACCTTTTACTAAAGTGGATTGCGATGATGAAATCTTCAAAGAAGATTATAAGTCAACGATGATATGCGTAATTGATCATTAAGAACGTCGAGAAGAATCGTTACAAACGACACAAGACATCAGAGGAGCCAATCAAGAAGATATTTGTGAGAATCTTGGCAATACCTTTCTCGTTGTTCATTATATTGATTATTTCTCAATCAATGATTTGTTTTAACATCTCTTTCATAAAGATGTTTGTTAAATTGAATTGTGATGGAGGCTAATATGATACCTAACTTTTTAGGTTATATAAAGCCGTGTCAAGTTTATGATGTGAAACTTTCACTTTCTTCAAGTGGTGAATGCTTCTATTTCAATATATCACCATTTACTCGTTGTGTATAAATATCCTTTCTAGTTATTCTTTTTCTCCAGAATAACACCTTTGGAAATTCTTCAATGTCGATCCAAGGCGTGTATCAAATTTTAATTCGTCAAAAGATAATGATCATTTATTTAATTTTAAAATTCATTTCATATTTATTTTATCTAACTGAGATGAACAACCTTATTCATAGGGGACACAAGGACTATCTGTCTGTGTGATAGAAGTTTGATGGGACGCCATCACTTGTGTGTTGTGCATTACAAGAAGGCTAATTACCTTTAGTAGTATCTTTATTAAGATACGCAACATCAAGTTCTCTCGATCATATTGATCTCTCAGTGCTTCTTTATTTCCAATCAATTTTGACTTGAAAAATTTTAAGTATGACAATTACTTTGATATCTAAATTCTGAGACATTTTAAGAGTTCATAATTCTGGTTCCAATCAATTATGAAGGTATGCCAACCAGGTTGTGTGAGCTAATCATGCTAGTACATTTCAAGATTTCGTATAAGATTACAATTATTAAAGCAGATCAGGACCCGACTTGCAAGCCATAGCATGCTGAAGTCTCTCTTCGCTGATTCCGAGGACGGAATCCTTATAAGGGGGGAAGTCTGTAATGACTCGGGTTTTTTTATTAATTATTTATTATTTTGGTGGTGATTTTGTAAAAAGGGAAGGAATAAAATTTTATATTTTATTCCAGTTTGTTGGATTTTCAAAAATAAATATTTTATTATATAATTAATTCTCGGTCCAGTGAGATGTTGGGAATTTGATTATTTGAAATATTATGTGGATAATATTTTGAGGTGCAACTATTTGAAATTTTATGCAATCATGTGATTATTTGATTTAATTGTGGTACATGTTATATGAGCAATCTTAATTGTTTATTTTTTTGTCCGAGTGAGTAGTTTAGAAATTTAGTTTATTTTTATAAATCAGAGTAGTTATTTGATTTAGGAATATCAGGAATCTGTGTTTACTTATATTACAAAATTTTGTCCGAGCGGTTAAGTTAGAATTTAGATTTATTATACTGTCTTCATTAAAATTGTTTTTAGTTTTTAAAAATCAAAATCTGTATTTAATTGCGTCAATATTTTATTCAAGTGAACACTACCGAAATATTTCAGTTTTGGTATTTTAATGTTTTGACTGATTTAAAAATATTCAAAAGTCTTGCGAATGATTATTTTAATTATTTGCCATTTTAAAAATCAATTATGGGCAATTAAATATAAGATTTTCAAATGATTTAAAATAAAACTTTTTACGTATTTTACCCATTCGGGATTTTACAAGAATTGTGGTATATTTTATATTGATTTTGAAAATTATTTTTGAACCCCAAAAATTATTTTATTGGCTTTTGATAAAATTGAGGGTGTGATTTCTAGTAACATAAATTAGTTTTTATTAAAAAGCAGGTGGATCAGAGTATACGTAGTAGCTGCATAGATGTGCCGTGTACTGTTAGTCAGTGGGTCCATAGATAAAAGATAATACTAGCAGATAAACATATCACACAAAAATACACGCTCGACTTAAGCCAAGAGAATTAGGGTTTTGGGGATTTGGGGGAAACCATCAGATGGGATCAAGCAGAGAAACAAAGGTGAGGATTGTTTTTGATATATGTTAAATCGTGTGTATGAATATGTATGCTATTGTGTTGTTGAGAGATATTGTTGTACTGGAGATGGATATGGTTCGTGTGTTGGCCGGAGGGAGCGGTGGTGTTAAGGCCGGCGGCGGCTCGCCGCTTGTGAAGTGGGTGTGTTTAATGCGTCGGAGATGGCTGAGATGACAGGGTCGGTACGATCAGGTGAGAAGGCGACTGTTTCGTCGCCGATCGGAGCCGCGCGGAGGAAGGCAAACAGCCACCTAGCGGCTGTTCCGATGGCCGGAATCCATGGAAGGCTGGGGAAGACGGCCTGAAGTGGAGAGAGAGAAAGAGAGAGAGGGGTGGCTGGGCTGTGGTGATGCCGGAGTCCGGCGAGAGGACCGCCGGAAAAGAGGCAGCAGCATGGGCTGTTGGAATTTTCGGAAAGACAAAAACGAATGTTAATTTTGTTTTTATTATTTTTATTATTGTTATTATTAATAAATGATAACAATAATATAAATAATATTAATAAAATTAATATATAATTTTGATTGTTATATTTAATTGCAAAGTGTATTATTATTATTATAATACAACGTGGTTATTAAACATAGACTGTGGTCCTCAATTGTTGTATCGGTTTATTATTGTTGATAACATGTTTAGTTATAAATTAGGGTGGATTAGACATGAGAATTTGATTGTGGTGGATAAGTATTGTGTTGGTTGTTTGTTGATTGTTGGGATTGCCTTATTACAAAGGAAGTGCTGTCCGAATTATTATTATTATTATTTTTTTTTTTTTTTTTTTTTACATTTGGATTTGAATTGAGAATCGAATTAAGATTATAATTCGGATTCTGATTGAAATTTGGACAGAGATTCTTGGATTACTAGTTATGATTAATTATAATTAATAAAGCATGTCAATCTCGTGATACGTGACAATGTGATTACGTGTTTAAATTATGAATATTACATGTATATAATAATTGAAAAATATTTATATACCACGAAGGGTAGAATTAGATTTCGGTTCGATTTCTTGATTTAGACGACAATCTGGTTTGTTCGTCAACTAAATTACATTTTGTTATCATATATAGTCGGCTGAGACTCGTTTATCAAGGACGTTCAGAATAGTTGATTTGTGTTTTCAGATTGTGTTGAGCCAGAAGCGAGTTGCCAAGGAAATATATTATTTTCGAGTTGCGTGACTGTGCAGTCACAAGTTGTTCTATTAGAGGCAAGTATCTTTATCGACGACTTGCACTTATTTCAAGTAAAATTTTATCTCGTCTATTTAAAAAGAATCATTCATATTCATATTTTGCTATGTCCATTAGTAGTGCATGTCATATATTTAAAAATACAATATTATTAATTATCCCTTGTATAACTACTACAAGTATTCTGTTTGACATCTCTTTATAACCAATCATATTTTATTTTCTTCACTCAATAAACATTTTCTGCTACTGCACACAAGCATTCATGATCTTTTGAATCTCTTTATAAAATTTTAGTTGTTTTCAGCATTTTAAAAAGATAAGCTGATTAAGCTTTGAAATTATTAATTAAAGATCTTCAATTATTCTCTCTCCTATATTTGAACATGTACTCTTTACGAGTATATTAGTTACCTGAATTACATTACACAACTTCGAGCATGAAAGCTATTTTACTTGCATCATTATGTTGGACATGTGTACACTCACATCATGTTTACAATATTTTATCAACTGTTGTTTTCTATAAATGTTTCCTCTGAAAAGAACTTTTATTTAATGTTCTAGAAATGCTGAACTGTTAATCTAACGGTTAGTATTATGATTTTGATATGAAACAAGGTTGTCGATTATTTTGATACCTTGCTTATTTTGTGATTGGAAGTACCCTCGGGGACCGACCGCCGGTCCAGTTACAATTTTGGCCAATATGTGCCTTGGATCCCTTAAAATTTGGTGACATGCTTCGTGCATGATCCGGTGCTATCTCGCGACTGATCATCGGCTATAGCATAGCGTGAAATTATTCCAATCCCTAAAAATGTTGTGGAAGGTTTATATAGTAATGCTATTCTTTATTAGCATTAAGTTTCAGAAAAGTTTTATAAATTAAATTCGAAGTTCATATTGTCGCTGAAGCATTTGTTGCCCAGTGATAGTTAGAGCCAAGAATGAGTTGAGATCTTCTTATCTGTTCAACCCGTCATGGTCATGCTGATTTAGCAACTAAATATATGGAAATTTAGTCGACAATGATGGACACTGAATATTTAGGGATTTCTTGAACTGTGGTTTATGAACAGTTGATTATCAAAAGTTATTTTGAACTTCTCAAATCATTTATTTTTGAAGTTCTTGCAAAGATATTATTTTATGAGATTTGCTGCAATGCAAATCAAAATGGTTTTAATGATTTTGAAGTGAATCAATTATTTGATTCCAAAATGTTTTCTCATGATAGAAACTTTCTCTCTCCAGTTTGGAATTACATTATCAATGTTTTGAATATAAATCCATGATCTATTGGATTTGAATTCCCTGCATATTATGGAATTACTTTATTATGATTTTAAAGGTTTTCTTGCTGAGCATTGTCGCTCACCCTTGCTATTATTTCTAACCCTTTCAGCTAGGGTTTAAGATGATTCATCTACGTAAGCTGCGCATAAGATAGTTGTTGAGCGAGACTGCCAAGGAGATGTCTGTGAGACCAGCTATGGTTAGAATTGTTTTATTCCAGTTAAGTTATATAATAGATTTATTTATTTGGTTATCAGTTACTCTTCTTATCGAGGTTTAACTGATAATGTAGTTTAAGTTGTAATAAGATTTTAAGTTTTGGTTTCTGATTTCAGTACTGTAACCTATTAGCGATCCTGTTTTTTTTTAGGGGGGTCAAGTGATTTTGATTTAAATCTCTTTTAAAATTTTCAGATTTTGAAATATCTGTTTTACCTTCTTCCACAAAATACAGGTTTTCAAATGATATTGGTTTTAGTGGCACCAAATCCAGACCCTCGGATTTTGGGGATGTCACACTCATACACTCATATAAATAGAACGCGGAGATATCACGTGACCTATAAATCATTGGTCAATTCATTATACTTGTTATAGCTAGAAATGATTAAATCCTACTCCCTTTAATATTTGTTCTCCACAGATACAAGAATATGTAGAGGCTGGAACATTGTGTAACTTCTGCGCACAACTGGGAGCCTTTTAATGCTTGATGAGATTAATCCACGCACTATATCTATTAAGTGATTTATTATCTATTAAGTGATCCATATGTTGAGTGTTGTTGATTACATACGGGGTCATTAAATTTGTTTCTAAGAGGCTGGGATTTCTATGCTTATAACCCATGGTCTTTTAATTAATCCGATGCATCATTTCGTGTTTATATGTGTTGCCAACTAAAAGTTGAATACTTTAATGGCCTACTATGAATAACATATTTTGCTAAATATGAAATTTGTTTGTAGTGTCATTTGTAAGTGCAATTTAGTATTTGTTTTTATAGCAGTCACATTGTTAAATCAATCTTTGATCCTTTTAATTATGTATCAAACAAATTTAATGACCAAAAATATTGGTATTTATCTATTAGCATAGCTTTTATTTTATTTCCTTTTAAAATTTCTTTGGATTAGGTACTAAATATATGTAAAGAGGCTTGTGTGCTATTGTTACACCACCGCATGTGAGGGTGTATTTGAACATATTTCATTTTATTTTCTGAAAAATGTCAATATTCCCGAAAACATTGGCTAAAGGGGGAAATAGATTTGAGAGGTAAAATTAATTTAACTAATATACTTTTTGAAAATTAATTTTTAAGGTTCCACTGCCGAAAATAAAATGATAAATTTCTTCAGTTCCGTAAAATGTGTATCAATATTTTTATTCATGAATATCAAATAATCTTTATTATCTCAAAAAAGTGGGGACATATATAGTTTATTTGTATAAAATTTGAAAATCAATATGTTATTAATATAAATATATAAGTATACTACACATTTGGATTTGAATATATGGAAATTTTAGCATAAATTATACCTATTCAAATAGTTTGTTTGAATAAAATATATAAAGCATAAAAATTGTAAAATATAAATATGCGACACACAATAAATAGCAAAATAATAGAATGAAGAAAAATTGTTGTTCACAGAAGATGACTGGATTAAGAGATCAAACAAGATGTCAGGAGATTGCCAATCAAATTTTAAAGCACGGAGTGGACGAGGCTATCAGATTCGGACAGATGACTGTTGGAAGAAAGGATTTCACTCAAACTCACACAAGACAATTTAGGAGAAGAAATGTATTACTTGAAAAATTACTTGATTACAAATGGCTTGGTACAAGGCTTTATATAGGACTCAATAGAAAGATCTAGATAACTCTTAAACTCCAAGAGACTTCACCTACCAAGATACATGTACCTAGAGATTACATGTACCTAGCCAATACATTGAACATAGTAATACATGTACCAAGATACTAATACATGTATCAAGATTATTCTAGATACTCCCACACAATTCTATTATTTTTAATAGTCAAAAATATATTATTTATTTTCAACACCCCCCCTTAATTTTGACTATCCCAAATAGACTTCGGAATTTGGTGAAGGCGTCACTTTTGAGAGGCTTTGTAAATATGTCACTAATTTGATCTTGGGACTTCACATAATTCAACTCCACTTCACGCCTTTCGATGCATTCCCCAATAAAGTGATATTTTGTATCAATGTGCTTGCTCCGTTCATGAAACACCGGATTTTTGGCCAAAGCTATAACCGACTTGTTATCGACCAATATTTCCGTAGACTCATTTTGTGACATGTTGAGCTCCTCCATAACTCTCCTTAACCATATAGCTTGACAAACACAAGAACATGCCGCCATATACTCCGCTTCACAAGTGGACAAGGTAACAATGGGTTGTTTCTTTGAACTCCATGAGAACGATGTGTCACCCATAAAGAATACATATCCGGTGGTACTCTTTCGATCATCAATGTCACCGGCCCAATCACTATCACAATATCCAACAAGTTTGAACTCATTTGAGTGATGATACAATAATCCATAATCCATTGTACCTTTGAGATAACGAAGAATTCTCTTGGCCGCCTTCATGTGTGTTGTTGTTGGAGCCTCCATATAGCGACTAATAAGTCCAACACTATAAAGTATGTCGGGCCTCGTGCATGTCAAGTATCTTAAACTTCCCACAAGACTTTTAAAGTAAGTAGGATCCACTTTCTCACTTTCTTCAAATTTTGACAACTTTGTTCCACATTCAATGGGGGTGCTCACGGCTTGACAATTTTCCATCTTGAATTTCTTCAAAATCTCCCTTGTATAGCTTCCTTGTGATATTAGAATCCCATCATCCATTTGATTTACTTCAATCCCAAGATAGTATGACATAAGCCCAATATCGATCATCTCAAATTCTCTTGCCATGTCTTGCTTAAATTTCTCAAACATACTTGGACTATTTCCCGTGAATATTAAATCATCCACGTATAAACACGCAAGAAGAAATTCTTTATTTTGAGCAACCTTGGCATATAGAGCATGTTCATGAGGACACTTGTAAAATCCTTGAGCTTGAAAATATTTGTCAAGTCTACTATTCCAAGCCCTCGACGCTTGTTTCAATCCGTACAAGGCCTTCTTTAACTTTAACACTTTTCCTTCTTGTCCTTTCACGATGTATCCCAATGGTTGCTCCACAGACATGGTTTCTTCAAGAACACCATTCAAAAAAGCGGACTTCACATCCATTTGATGAATTTTCCATCCATTTTGAGCCGCCAATGAGATAATTAGCCTTATAGTCTCCATTCTTGCAACCGGGGCAAAAACTTCGTCATAATCAACTCCATGTCTTTGATTGTAGCCTTTGGCCACCAATCTTGCCTTATATTTTTCCACCTCACCTTGGGCATTCTTCTTCACTTTATAAACCCATTTTACACCAATAGCTTTTTGTCCTTTTGGAAGTGTTGCTAACTCCCATGTGTCATTCTTCTTTATAGACTCAATCTCGTCGTCCATTGCTTTCTTCCATCTTTCATCTTGCACGGCTTCTTTGAAGCTTGTTGGTTCGGTTTCCGCTAGAAGACAAAGAAGTGTTAAGTCGGAAATAGCGGGAACCTCTTCCGTTTCATCATATATTTCTCCAAGACTTCTATAACGCCTTGGTGGTGTCTCTTCACCATCACTTGAAGAAGATGAAGGATTTTCTCCATCACTTGTTGCTCGTGGTGATGTGGAAGGAGTGATATTTTCTTCACTTTCTTCATCAATAAATGGGAAGAAATTATAATCTTCTTGTGTGTTGCTCCAATCCCATGAGCTTTCTTTGTCAAATACAACATCTCGACTAATAACGATCTTTCCATTGATGGGGTTGTAAAGTTTGTACCCCTTGGCTCTTGCATCATAGCCAACAAACACATACTTTTCACTTTTGTAATCCAACTTGGTTCTTAGCTCATCATCGACGTGTGCATAAGCTATGCCTCCAAAAACTCTCAAGTGAGCAATAGATGGTCTCTTTCCTTTCCATGCTTGTTGTGGAGTTATGTCTTTAACACTTCTCGTTGGACATCTATTTGACAAGTAGACGGCACAATCTACCGCTTCGGCCCGAAATTCCTTAGGCATATTCTTGCTCTTTAGCATGCTTCGAGCCATGTTAAGAATGCTCCTATTTTTTCTTTCGGAGACTCCATTTTGTTGTGGTGATCTTGGAACCGTTGCGGGTCGTCTAATTCCATGATCTTCACAAAATTGTAAGAACTCCTTTGAATTGAATTCACCTCCTCGATCCGAACGAATGGCTTTTATTTGATACTTGGTCTCCTTTTCAACTTGGGCTTTGAACTTTTTGAAGCATTCAAAAACTTGAGACTTCTCTTTGAGAAAGTACACCCATGTCTTGCGGCTAAAATCATCAATGAATATCAAGAAATAACGATTCTTACTAAAAGATGAAGGATTAAAAGGACCACATACATTGGAGTGAATGAGTTCAAGTGGCTCCCTTGCTCTTGACATAGATTCCTTTGGAAAGCTCTTTCTTGATTGTTTTCCGAAAAGACATCCTTCACAAATTTGATATGGATGGTTGATGTGAGGCAAGCCATTCAGCATATGCTTCTTTAAAAGTGAATTTAGTCCATCAAAATTTAAGTTCCCAAGCCTAAGATGCCAAAGCCAAGAAGAATCTCCAACACAAGCCTTTAGACATTTTGTAACATCATTCTGAATTTTGAGAATAAACATACGATTCTTGTTCATAGGCACCTTTGCAATTAAATTGTCATTAGAATCTCTCAAATTGAGAAATTCATCTTTCATGATGATGGTGTAGCCTTTCTCCATTAGTTGGCCCAAACTCAAGATATTATTTTTCATGCTAGGCACATAATAAACACTTGAAATAAAATTATTATCTCCATTTTTCAAGCGAATTAGTATGTTACCTTTGCCTTTGATGGGCACTCCCGAAGAGTCTCCAAAAGTGACTTTTCCATTCACTTTCTCATCAAGATCCACGAACAAATTTTTATTGCCACACATATGATAACTTGCGCCGCTATCAAGATACCACAAATTATCTTCACAATTTACTTCTCCTTTATGCGCTAGAAGCGAAGTGGGCTCATCAATATTGCCTTTATCTTCAACAAAATTAGCTTTCTCCTCCACTTGATTTTTTGAAGCGCGACATTCGGAAGCATAATGACCAAATTTTTGACAATTGTAGCATTTAACATTTGACTTGCCATACCTTGGTGTGACTCTTCCTCTTCCACGGCCTCTTGAATTTCTTGTCTCGTTCAATCTTTCGTACTTTTGATTTTCCTCCCTTTGTTGGCCACGACCTCTTCCATGTCCATATAGAAATCCTCTTCCACGACCTCTTTGGCTCCTCGTATACCTTCCATCATTATCTTTAAAAGATAATTTTGATTGTAAGGCTTGTTCAATTGGCTCCTTCTTTAACATTTTTCCTTCATGGGCTTGTAATGATCCCATAAGCTCATCAATAGTCATTTCATCTATATCGTTAGCCTCCTCAATTGCCACAACTTTGTAATCAAATTTAGAGACAAGTGAACGAAGAAATTTTTCAATAACACGAACATCAATTACCTCTTCTCCATTGCTTTTCATTTGATTGACAACGGTCAAGACCCTTGAAAAATAATCCGAGATTGATTCGGATTCCTTCATATGCAAAGCCTCAAACTCGCCACGTCGTGTTTGTAGCCGAACTCTTTTTACTTTAGCATCGCCACTAAAAGAAGATTTGAGAGTATCCCAAACTTTCTTTGACGTTGTTGCGGAAGCCACTTTTTGTAACATAGAATCATCCAAACATTGATGAATGATCATGATCGCCTTTTGATCCTTCTTTGTTTGGGCTTGAAGTAGATCTTTTTGAACTTGATTCAAATTTGCTTCATCTTCGGGCACCTCCAATCCTTTCTCCACAATTTCCCACACATCATTTGCTCCAAGGATCGCCTTCATACGAATACACCAATTCTCATAATTATCTTTGGTGAACTTTGGCATTTGCCATTGAGACATTCCATTTGCCATGATCTCCTTCTTCTTTACACCACACAAGCCTTCTTTGAAGACAAGTAGAAGTAGAACCTTTGGCTCTTGATACCACTTTGTTGAAAGAAAGGATTTCACTCAAACTCACACAAGACAATTTAGGAGAAGAAATGTATTACTTGATCACAAATGGCTTGGTACAAGGCTTTATATAGGACTCAATAGAAAGATCTAGATAACTCTTAAACTCCAAGAGACTTCACCTACCAAGATACATGTACCTAGAGATTACATGTACCTAGCCAATACATTGAACATACTAATACATGTACCAAGATACTAATACATGTACCAAGATTATTCTAGATACTCCCACACAATTCTATTATTTTTAATAGTCAAAAATATATTATTTATTTTCAACAATGACAATGCACGAACCCAGGGTGCAGGACGTGATAGGAGTTTTGTAAGGTGTTTCAACTGCGAAAGGGTATGTTCAAAAACAAGGTATAGATTCTGAGGTGGTTTTTGCACCAGTTACACGGATCGAAATAGTGAGACTATTATTGGCTTTAGAAGCAAAAAATAGCTGGGAGGTTCATCACCTTGAAGTGAAATCAGCTTGCCTGAATGTTGATCTTCAGGAAGATGTATTTATAACTAATAAAGTCAAGCACCACAAGCCTGGTATGCAAAATTAAGCAACTGTTTAGAAAGCCCGGGTTTCACAAAATGTCCGTACGAGCATGCATCACTACGCCATAGGTGGCCTGATGCAATGGTTATTGGAAAGTGTTACAAGCATTTCGTTGCGGTAGCTAAAATTTTTTTATGATATTGTAACACTGCTGATTTGTTGTTGCAATAGCTATAAAGCTAGTGTTGTACTCGAGTGACGGTGTTGCACAACATGTAACACTAGCACCGCGGTTACAATAGTTAATTACAACCCCATACCTTTCTCCAACCAAACAGCATCTAAGTACTACAGTATTAATGAATATGGAAAGTTGAACTATATTGCATAACAAAACCCTCTTGAAGCTTAGTTATAGGTTTCATTTGACTTAGATTTATGAAGCATGCACATTTTTATTATGTTTTTTATTTTAATCACAACCGATGTTGGCCCGCATATATATATTTTATTATCATTTAATATTACACACTATCCCTAATTTCCCTCACATACTTGTCAGTGACATACCAAGCCTCCTTGAACCATTCTCTTAATTCTTATGGTTTTCTATCTTGTTACCCTCAAAATAAAATAACAGGATAAGTAAACAAAACAAACATACAACTCCCAAAACTACCACTTAATGAGAGAAGGGGTAGGAATTGATTGGTGGAAAGCTGTAGTGACATATCATTACCTTTCCCAATTAGTCAAAGAACTTCACGGAACTATTACTACAAATTAAGAAGAGCTCTCCAGGTGTTTGTCATCTGTTTCACTGTACCTATTTTTTATATAATTAAGCACGCTCATACACTCATATAAATAGAACGCTGGAACATTGTGTAACTTCTGCGCACAACTGCGAGCCTTTTGATGCTTGATGAGATTAATCCACGCACTATATCTATTAAGTGATCCATTATCTATTAAGTGATCCATATGTTGAGTGTTGTTGATTACATACCAGGTCATTAAATTTGTTTCTAGGCTGCTAGGATTTTTATGCTTATAACCTATGGTCTTTTAATTAATCCGATGCATCATTTCGTGTTTATATGTGTTGCTAACTAAAAGTTGAATACTATAATGGCCTACTATGAATAACATATTTTGCTAAATATGAAATTTGTTTGTAGTGTCATTTGTAAGTGCAATTTAGTATTTGTTTTTATAGCAGTCACATTGTTAAATCAATCTTTGATCCTTTTAATTATGTATCAAACAAATTTAATGACCAAAAATAATGGTATTTATCTATTAGCATAGCTTTTAATTTTATTTCCTTTTCAAATTTCTTTGGATTGGGTACTAAATATATGTAAAGAGGCTTGTGTGCTATTGTTACACCACCGCATGTGAGGGTGTATTTGAACATATTTCATTTTATTTTCCGAAATATGTCAATATTCCCGAAAACATTGGCTAAAAGGGGAAATAGATTTGAGAGTAAAATTAATTTTTAAGGTTCCACTGCCGAAAATAAACTATCATTGCATAGACTCAAACTCCAAGATACAGAGTACACAAATATAGATGTCTAAGTATTGTTAAGTGCAGAGTAAAAAGTGAAGTCTCATATGCCACAAATCCACAATGTCGTATGTCCATACAAATCAACATCAAAACTGAAAATAAAAAGAGAAATTAAAACTTGAAAATAAAAATACACAAGTTATCTCCAAAGCCCCAAAATCCCCTATAAAAAGAGGTATGTAGGCATGGACAATTCTTGAGAGCTAGACGCTAGTGGATAAGCCCTAGTTTTCTTCCCACTCACGAACCCTTTGCCTACAATCCCACATCCAAATAAACCATCACTACCACATCTTCCGACGAATAACCGCCGCAACAGATCTTGATTCAGGTTGTGAACCTCATCTTTGTTAACTACGAGATTTCTCCGTTAAGAATAGTTATTCCTATTAATACATGAGGATTTGCATTGCTCTTAATACTTCAATCTTTCATATTCATTAGTAGTTATTAAATCTATTAAACATCAGTGATAGACCTATATTTTTTGACACATCCGGAAAGACTCATAGTAATGGAGTTTATTAAATGGTTGTATACAAATAAATATTTTTTTGACAACCTCACGCGCTACTTGTTTGACACTACCCATCATCAAATAATAATTACTATCTTTAGCTTCAAGATTTTTTTTAACTCTCATACATAAGTTTTCCACTTTCGCTTCAAAGTTCTCCTCGTATCTCGAGCACTTGTAAGCAAGTAATTAAAAAAACCCTTCAAATACGTCAAAAGTTTTCTTACATAATTTTTCATGTTTTATAGTCAACAATGTGTATAAGAGGACAAATTTTAAAGGGCACAATGATATTAGCCCTCATCATAAATTAAACAAATTATTATCAATACATAGTCTATTTCCGTGAAAGAAAAATAACATTACCTTTAGAGATGTGTCATGGACATAGTTCTCATGGAACATTTTCTTCATTATTTGCAGCAAGTATTTCATTCATATATATTAGTTGAACATTAAAGAATTTGGTATGTGAGTTAAACAAAAAAAATCTGTCTTAAATTAACTTAAAGATATTTAAAATATATATTTGTTGTTAGGATTTCAGAGAAAAAATCAATGTGTGCGACAATAAAATTGTGAGCTAGCAGCAAATTTTTTCAAGATTTTATATCATATCTAGTAAATTGACAATGTGCAGCGTCATTTACCACTTGTACATAACCTATTTCCTCGTTTTCAAACCCCTCCTCCCTTCCACCAGAGGACCACCTTAGGAAAAATAAACATACTAGATTAGTCAGAAGATTAAACAAAGCCAGAGTTTATTTTTGAGATTAGTCACTAGTGTATTTATTTTGCAATGCAAATTGAAATTTATGAAGTTACAAAACATTCATACCTTATAAGCTAGAGTCTCCGGAATAAATTTGACTGATGAAGAGTCACATTAGACACCGGACCGCTTCCAGAAAGTACACATACGGTCTTAGCCTCTTTCGAGATCGACATTAACTTGACTGAGACATCTGGCAAGCAATCATAGATCGAATATTAAATAAGGGAAAGTTAGATATAATGGTCATAATCAAGAATGCAAGTGATACCTCTCCACGATCCACCATCACTATATGAGGGACATTTAGGTTTGTCTCCGATGCCATTATCCGCTTGATTCTGATGGTTGAAGGTGGAGACTACTCCTCAGTGAACCGAGAAAAGGCAGCTTGTTCGCCGAAGAAGACAAAGATTGGAGGCAGGGAGTCCCCAAGGTTTGCTTTTATAAGTTTGTTTGTGTTCTGTTTTTAATTCATGATTACTGTCATTTATCAATATAATGTGAGATGATGTTACAAAAACAATGTTACTAAGATTAGATTTATCAAGCCGGATACTACACTACACCATATATTGGATTCAACAAAACTTTTTTCAGTGTTACAAGCGAAAGTGTAGCCTTAATATGGTTCAGTTTCAATGTCCACTAGTTCATATAATAAAATGGACATGATGTATTCTAACTTAGTGGTTTAAAACAACGGAGTTATCAAAGCACAGAAAATTGTGGATTTAACGAATAGCAAGTTTAGCACAACTTGAAAGCTTTACAATGCAATGAACACTTACAAATGAAGTGGGAGAGCCATGTTTATAGGCAAAACCCAAGAACTAGGCAAGACAATGCAAAGCTTGCTAAGACAATCTATCAAATTTTCTTGCCAAAATGAGCTAGGCAAGACAATCTGGGACATTGTCTAACTCGACAAGACAATCTAAGTGATTGTCTTGCTCGGTTAGACAATCTCCTGGATTGTCTTGCAAGCCAACTTTCGGCAAGACAATCTTTTGCATTGCCTTGCCAAACCATATTCGGCAAGACAATCATTTGCATTGTCTTGCCACACAAAATGGCAAAGACAATGAAGGATTCGGCAAGATAATCATTTGGATTGTCTTACCGCGTGAAGTGAGGGGTACTTAGCTCCGTAAGACAATCCTTTGGATTGTCTTGCAAAGTTTATAAATAATAAAACAATTGATTATCTTTTAAATAATTAATAAATTAATATTCACTTAATTATATTAAATGCATAAATTCATAAATTAAATTAATTCGAGATAGAATCAATTTAATAAATAAATTACACATCCAGTATAATTTTTTTTGAGAAGTGAAATTATTAATTCAATAATGATTTAAACTCTTTTCTTCAGCAGCAGAGTCTTTGGTCTTCTATAAACAATTACGATCGTCGACTTGATTAAACGACCACCTTTGTTTGATGCAGAATATTTAATTTCAGTAGCTGATACACAAATGTACTGTCTGGTTCATCTGTAACTAGATGAATCAAATATTCTTTGTCAATTAAACAATTAAGTTGTGACTTGTTCGTCAATTCTTTGTCTTCTGAGTTCTTCTTCATTCGTAGACACAATATGGAATCTTCTTAATAAATAAAGTATTT
The DNA here is from genome assembly GCF_001625215.2 of Daucus carota subsp. sativus. Lineage (NCBI taxonomy): Eukaryota > Viridiplantae > Streptophyta > Magnoliopsida > Apiales > Apiaceae > Daucus > Daucus carota. The sequence continues at coordinate 7,153,638 of NC_030388.2, forward strand.
AAACTTTATACCTTCTAATCTTCTGGACGTGCTACAAAAGATAATCTGAACACTGAGGCATGAACATATTAATGAACTTCTTCCAGTGGTTTGCAGCAGCATCCTGAAATTCTTCCGACATAAAATCTTCAATATAACATTTGACGTTCTTCGTACGGATTCCGATTAACAGTACTTTCTATTTACTTGCTTTCTTATCAGTGTTGAGTTGATACCTCTTTAATTACAAATAGGCTTAACATATGGCTTTCAATCTCCCCCTATTTGTTTGTTAACATAACATGCAAATTATCGAGAGGATAACTCAACTAACTGATAAGACAAAGGATTAAACATGGAAAGATAAATAGCAAAAGTTTCTGGTATTAAATTAAACATTGACCAGAATTCAAACATAAACAGTAGATTACAAAAGGGATGTTCTTTTGGAACATATATTACAAGACACTAACAAATCTACTGATCAACTTCTCCTTCCTCTATGTCAGAGCTGTGAATGATAGGAGTTGATGGTTCTTATCTGGTTGGCTGTACAGCAATAGTGGATTCACCATGTTTCTTTCTTTCCCTAGCCAGAGCCAGATGGTGCATCACTTCCAGTTCCACTGGGTCTTCTTTAAAGTCTGCTGGCTGAGTTTTCTTTACCTGCTTCATTTTCCTTGTGTATTTAGAAATGTCTTTCCGAATGCAGTAATTAGCAATTACATCATCAGCATCAGCCTTTGCTTTTGAAGCGAAGCCCATAGTCCTTAGTAGAGTGGACACCAGAATCAGTTGCTTGACTGAATATTTGGGAAGTGCTTCTTCATTCAAGTACACAGAGTTAAAGATGCTTTCGTTGATGAACTTCACACAGTAAGGATTCCTGACAACCTGAGGACTGTTGAATTCAGCACATTCCATCAGTTTATCTCGAAGGAGTACATTTAAATTAGAGCATCGCTTGACTTTATTACGAAGTACCCAGAGCTCAGTCACAGTGAATGATTTGAGAAAATCAACTGAGAGTCTAAATGTTCCGTTTCTCCTGGTATAAATGATAAGCTCCCATTCATCCAACAAGTTCTTGACAACAACTGTGATATAATATAATTCAAGAGTAAGGGCATGCATGAATACATCCTCATCAGGGTTTACCTCCCTTAGATCATGAATTAGAGACATGAACTTCCTGTCTTCGAAGGGTTCCCTTTGAGGTCCATTGAAAATTCTGCATGCAATGTCCCAACTCTTTCCAACTTTCCTTTTGATATCAAGATTTTTCTGCTTGCAGGCAGCATCCCAAATTTTCTGCTTTTCTTTCTTGAATTTTTCCTCAGTTATCAGCTTGTCCTCCAAAAGCTTTTGGAAATCTCTGAGCTTTCACTTGCTAGCTTCGTTCTCCATCTTGAACTTCCTTACCATCTCTTCATGTTCAATATCTACAACTTCCTCCTCAGTCTGAAACAAGTAACTTTCATCAAATGATCCTTCTTCTTGAGCCTGGCTGTAGGTAGCATCAAACACATCATCATCATCCATGTCTTTAGGATAAGCATCATAGTTATCTGAGTTGAAGACATTGTCATGTTGATGCATTGGTTTTTTGCCTTTAGACTTTTCAGAGCTTTTGCCAGGGGCAGAATCAGAAGTATTTGTATTTGTGTTCCCCTTGTTACTTTGATTAGAGATGTTCCCTTTGTCGTCTCCACCCTTGTCCCTATTCTCCCTCATAGTTGAGGGATCCTCTCCAGAATTCTGAGCAGTAGACTTTGAAGTTTGCAAAAGATTGAGCACTTGAGCCAGAGTTTGCTCCATTGCATCAAACATTGCCATATATAGCTCATGATTTGAATTCATCATGGTGGACAACTCATGAATCTCTTCCTTCAGCTCATCTCTGTAAGAACTAGATGGCTTTTCCTCAGCTTTCTTTTCCAAGGTGACCAACTGGCCACCTTTCAACTTTTCATTTTCCTCAGCCATCCGGGCAAGTTCAGCTTTTAGCTTGGCCATTTGTTCCTCAAACAGAGCAGTGTTGGTGTGTGCACTCACCTTATGTACACTTAGAGTTATTTCAACCTCCTTATGTGCATGTGTATCGCTCGGTGTTTGCCTTACACTCGATTCATTCACACCTCCAGCTGTACCTGTGTATACTACTAATGTTCCCAGAGATGGGTTCAAAGGTAGTGGAGGAACAAATTGTCCTCCGGATGCCATTGACGGCAGATGTACTTGCACATTGCCAAGCAGCTCCTGATCATAAAAGAAAGAGTGATCAGAAAATTTTTCATACATAGTAACTTGATTTTGAAAATATGTGCTTTCAGAAAGTGTAGTAACCTGTGTTTCAGTTTGATTTTGCACTAGCGTGAGTGCTAGCTAGAGCAGTGCTTGACTCTGTACAGGATACCGTGGCCGGACGGTCAATTTCAATCGGTTCATTCTATGGAGGGAATGAATCCAGAGACTCTTTTATTGCCATTTCAGTGTCCAAGCCCTTTTGGGATGGCAAGGATGAAGCTGCAGTTGTCTCCGAGGCTTCCAACCTTTGCTTCTTTTAGGAAGACAGAGCTGTGGGTTTAGACATCAAACTTCTCCCACTCCTTTTTCTGGCAACTTTACGAACAGGTTGCATAATAGTGTTGGTTGAAGTGTTTGGAGAAGAGATAGTTTGTTGAATAGAAACATCAGCTTGGATATGAACCTTTTTGTTGTCTGGTTCATTGCAATTACACAAGTATGAGAACGGGAAAGCTGTGGATTAAACTGAATATAAGAGTGCAGGACTGCATTATATGGTTCATACTCGACGAGATATAGCATATGATGTTGGAATTGTTAGCCGTTATATGGTACGACCTACTGTTATGCATTGGAACACTGTGAAACAGGTAATGCGCTCTTTGAAGGGCACGTTGAGTTATGGGTTGTTGTATTCCGCTAGAAGTAATAATAATATGTTATCAGGATATTCCGATAGTGATTTCGCGGAAGAAGTTGATGACAGGAAAAGTACAGGAGGAACGGTGTTTTATCAAAATGATAGCGTTATTACTTGGGTATCTCAGAAATAGCGTTGGGTGGATTTATCGTCTTGTGAAGCTGAGTTCATGGCAGCTACAACAGCCGCATGTCAAGGAATAGTTTTACGCAATCTACTAGGGAAGATCACAAATGAAAAGATTGGTCTAGTATTACAAGGAAAGGAGAACGTTCCAGAGAATCGCTAACCAAATCCTCTGTGCCGAAACTCGGTTCCATTCCCTACCAAGTCGATGTGATTCTCTTTGGTTTGTTGATTCCGGCGATTCATCACTGAAATTCCGGCGACTTAATCTTTTAAGAAGACAAAATAAAAAAACAAGAAGAAGAGGTAAATAGAAAGCTTAAATATTTTTTGAGAAAAGTAAAAGCAGAAGAAAGAAGATGGAGAAGAGGAGAAGACGATGCCTCGATTGTGGTAAAAGGAGTAATCGATTTTGCTTCATGCAGTTCAACATATTACGTTACTAGAGATATTACTTTACTGGCCTTTCTTGTTTTATGTGCAACACTGAATGCCTAGTTTTGTTGGAGTCTACACCTCATCAAGACTTATCAGAATCTATTTACATTATTTTTGTGAAATATATGTAGCCCTTTCCTATTTTATAGGCAAACCAACATAACGTGTTTAAATAACATCTTAATATATTACTCTCCCTCGAAGTCTCTTTTGAAAAAATTATGCAGGAAACATTAATTAGATAATATTTTCTTCACATGTACGGATGAATGTAGACTCTGATTGAACCATCATTAATTATTTTACAACTTTCAAGAAGGGTAATTTTGAAATAATGTCAATATATTTGCATTGGAAACTAAAAGTGGGCAAATATGTGGGAAAAAAATTTCTTCTAAAAAAAACTTGTATTGTGGGACTCGGGGAGTATTATAAAATTAAATTTTTAATATTTCCTAAATTAATGAGTTCTTTAATATTAGTTGTTCTCTTTATTTTTAACCCACATTTTAAAGTACTTTGATTATAATTTTAGTTAATTTTTTTTTTCTAAATAAAAATACATAATCTAAATTTATTAAAAAGTAATACAAATTAATTAATTTTGTCATGCATTCAAAATTTCTAAACTTACATGTTAAAACTCAAAATGACAAATAAAAAAAATATAAGAAATAAGTTTTAATAATATTTTATTTACATGTTTATTTATACTTGAGAGGAGATATTGTAATTATATTTATTTCTATGTTTAATATTAGTGCATATAACTTTTGACTAGCGTAATTAGTAGTAAAAATTAAGCATGCATAATATTTACTCAACTTTATTTATTTATATAAATAATTTTCAATATTAAAATTATAGCACGTGAAAAATGAAAATTACAAGTAACTAGATATCAATGCATGATTTATATATATTTACTACTATCACTCCCCTCTCATTTATTTCTACCTTTTTTGCATTGCTCAACACAAATACTCATATAAAACATAGTTTCATAACTTTTTTTAAAAAAATTCTTTTTTGTAATAAAATTTATATAATATATATTTTTCAAACTATATTTTATTTTATGAGACCTTTAGCGTGCCTAGCCCCGTTCCCAATGTAAACAATTGAAGTGATGGATGGAGTATTTTTTCCACAATGAGTGGGGTTACTTCTGACCAAATTGATCTACATATGTTCCTTTATTCTATACTGGGAAAAGCTTTGGAATGATACTACTCTAGCTACTTAAGACAATTTTTCTACCAAGTTTTTGTCCAAATATTATCCATCTGACAAGACACAACAAATGAGAGCAATTATTCTTATTTTCAAAGCACAACCAGGTGAAGGCTTGTATCAAGCATGTGAAAGATACAAGGCATTGTTGAGAAAATGTCCACATCATAGTTATAAGGAGTGGATGGTTCTGATTACTTTCTATGGAGCTTTGAATTCTGATATTCGGCTGAGTTTGGATGTGGCAGCTGGAGGAAATTTTAAGAAAGCACATGTTCATCAAGCTAAGGCACTTCTCTAGTAATTGGCCTCAAATAACTATGCTTGGGCACCTAGTGGTACAAGATCGGTGAAATGAGCACAAGACACCGAGATAATGAACTTGCTCACTCTGAAATTGGATGCTCTTACTCAAGATGTTCATGGACAAAGGGTAAATGTCAATGCTATTTCCTCTCCCATGTAAGGGTATAATGATCCTGGTGCTAATCAGTACTCACATGCACAACAATTTCCAGAGGAAACATTTGTCATCCAAGGAAGACAATCATGGCATGTTCAGAATAATTTTTATTACAATCCAAATCATAGGCCAAACAACAATCTTTCTTACAACAACAATCATGTTGTTAATCCATCATATGCAGCTCCGAAGCAGATTCAACCTAATTCCTCTAATCCCTTTCTCACAAAGGCTGCATAACAAGAAGTTGGAGAAACAGTATGAAAAATTCTTGCAAACCTCTTGGCAATTGCATATAAATAATCCTTTTACCGATGCTTTGGCACAAATGCCATTATATGCCAAATTTCTGAACGAGATGTTGTCTAGAAAGCGGAAACTTGAAGATGTGGAAACCATTACTCTCAATGCGGAGTGTAGTGCGGTTTTCAAAAATCAATTCGGCAAGAATTAAAATATCCCGCAAGCTTTTCATTGCCATGCACTATTGGAAAGATGGAGAATGGTAAAGCCTTATGTGATTTGGGGGCTAGTGGAAGTTTGATGCCATACTCTATTTGCAAGAGGCAAATTTCTGCAAATGTAAAAATATTATCTAAAATACAAGAACTCAGAATCTTTCATTTAGATGTAATACCATTCATAAAAAATGTGCGAAACTCAATATATAATACTTTCAAAATTTCGACTAACGATAGAGTGATATTTTTTATACAAATTTTTCTAATGAGTGTCTCATTTGAGTCAATTTGGGAATCAGTGACTTAATTGATACATTTGGACGAAGCAAGTGACCTAATTGATATTTATCCCTTGGTCTTGGAGAGCTCAAAAAGACAAGAATTTCACTTCATTTGGCAGATCGTACAATCAAGCTTCCTTTGGGATTCATATAGGATGCACGCTTGTCTCAAACCATAGCAAGCTACTGGGGAGGTAATGATTTTCAATTTTTTATATATCAATATCAAAGGTGATTAAAATATATGGCACTAGATTTTGATAGGGCACTTTTGAATGGACTCGGTAATAGTATTAGATCAGTATCCTAAAAGTATGAGTTATTGAAGAATTATTATGGTTTGATCATTGATGTATAATGAAATGACAACAAGCTCACCCTGCCTCTTGGTCTTGATTGTTATTTTATGAATTTTTTCCTTTTGAGGTTCAAAACCATAGATTTTGATAATCTTTTGATGTGTGATACTGTGCTCTTAGTTTATATGTATTAAAGAATGGTCAGCAATCAAGTGTGTAATCATTCCATACACTAGATTTCTAGTTCTAGTTGTAAAATTGAGTAATGTATATGAAGCACAAGACTCATCGCTACCTTTCATGTACTAGCTTAGTTTTCTTTGTTTATTTATGGCTTGTGATTTGTCTTTTATGTTTCTGTTTGAACTGGTAAATAATTAATTCAACCATATTTATCCCATCACCAACAAAATACATGATATCATAAATTATAATCAACCCCATACCACTTTTACGCTATTTCTAATTCCAACCCCATACCTTTCTCCAACCAAACAGCATCTAAGTACTACACTATTAATGAATATGGAAAGTTGAACTATATTGCATAACAAAACCCTGAAGCTTAGTTATGGGTTTCATTTGACTTAGATTTATGAAGCATGCACATTTTTATTATGTTTTTTATTTTAATCACAACCGATGTTGGCCCACATATATATATGTGATTATCATTTAATATTACACAATATCCCTAATTTCGCTCACATACTTGTCAGTGACATACCAAGCCTCCTTGAAGCATTCTCTTAATTCTTATGGTTTTCTATCTTGTTACCCTCAAAATAAAATAACAGGATAAGTAAATAAAACAAACATACTACTCCCAAAACTACCACTTAATGAGAGAAGGGGTAGGAATTGATTGGTGGAAAGCTGTAGTGACATATCATTACCTTTCCCAATTAGTCAAAGAAGGAACTATTACTACAAATTAAGAAGAGCTCTCCAGGTGTTTGTCATCGGTTTCACTATACCTATTTTTTATATAATTAAGCACACTCATACACTCATATAAATAGAACGCGGAGATATCACGTGACCTATAAATCATTGGTCAATTCATTATACTTGTTATAGCTAGAAATGATTAAATCCTACTCCCTTTAATATTTGTTCTCCACAGATACAAGAATATGTAGAGGCTGGAACATTGTGTAACTTCTGCGCACAACTGGGAGCCTTTTAATGCTTGATGAGATTAATCCACGCACTATATCTATTAAGTGATCCATTATCTATTATGTGATCCATATGTTGAGTGTTGTTGATTACATACCGGGTCATTAAATTTGTTTCTAGGGGGCTGGGATTTTTATGCTTATAACCTATGGTCTTTTAATTAATCCCATACATCATTTCGTGTTTATATGTGTTGCCAACTAATAGTTGAATACTTTAATGGCCTACTATGAATAACATATTTTGCTAAATACAAAATTTGTTTGTAGTGTCATTTGTAAGTGCAATTTAGTATTTGTTTTTATAGCAGTCACATTGTTAAATCAATCTTTGATCCTTTTAATTATGTATCAAACAAATTTAATGACCAAAATTATTGGTATTTATCTATTAGCATAGCTTTTAATTTTATTTCCTTTTAAAATTTCTTTGGATTGGGTACTAAATATATGTAAAGAGGCTTGTGTGCTATTATTACACCACCGCATGTGAGAGTGTATTTGAACATATTTCATTTTATTTTCCGAAAAATGTCAATATTCCCGAAAACATTGGCTAAAGGGGGATATAGATATGAGAGATAAAATTAATTTAACTAATATACTTTTTGAAAATTATTTTTTAAGGTTCCACTGCCGAAAATAAAATGATAAATTTCTTCAGTTCCGTAAAATGTGTATACGTAACGCAACCAGAAGGATTTGTATACGTAACGCAACCAGAAGGATTTGTCGAACAAGGAAAGGAGCATCTAGTGTACAAGCTAATTAAGGGTTTGTCTGGACTTCGTCAAGCACCACAAGCCTGGTATGCAAAATAAAGCAACTGTTTAGAAAGCCTGGGTTTTACAAAATGTCCGTACCAGCATGCATATATTCTGGGACTGCAAGTTAAACAGACTGATGAGGGAATTTTCATTAATCAGTCTAAATATACCAGAAATCTGCTAACAAAATTTGGTATGCAGGATAGTTCAGCTGCCACTACTCCCATGGCCACAGCCACCAAGTTAGATAAAGATACTGGATCACCAGTAGAAATTACTAACTACAGAGGTATGATAGGCTCACTTCTATATCTCACTGCTAGTAGACCTGATATCATGTTTGCTACCTGTCTCTGTGCAAGATTTCAAGCAGATCCAAGAGAACCACATCTGATAGCAGTCAAAAGGATTTTCAAATATCTCAAGGGTAGAGTTGAGATGGGACTCTGGTATCCCAGAGAATCAGACTTTACACTGATTGGTTACTCTGATGCAGATTTTGCAGGATGCAAAATAGACAAAAAGAGCACAAGTGGGAGTTGTCAATTTCTTGGAGGAAGACTGGTGTCTTGGTTCAGCAAGAAACAAAAAAAAAATTCCACATCTACTGCAGAGGCAGAGTATATTGCTGCAGGAAGCTGCTGTACTCAGATTTTATGGATGAAAAATCAATTGTTGGACTATGGTTTATCTCTTACTCAAATCCCCATTTAATGTGATAACCAAAGTGCTATTGCCATGACAGGAAATCCAGTACAACATTCCATGACCAAACATATCAGCATAAGATATCATTTCATCAGAGAACATGTGATGGAAGGAACAGTAGAACTTCACTTTGTTCCAACAGATCAGCAGTTAGCAGATATCTTCACCAAACCTTTGGATGAAGCAACATTCACCAGACTTGTAAACGAATTAGGGATGATCTCTGGTCCTCTCTAAACTCTGTTACATTCTCTCATAAGATATCTGTTATTAATCTCTTTTATAAACTTGATCTACAACTGCATCTGTTATTCTCTGATCTAAACTCTGATGATTATGCACTAACATGACAAACTCTGATATTTATACTCTGATCCGACAAACTCTGATGACATGAAATTTTTACTGATAGATGACTTTCCTGTGAAAAATGTGTTGCAAATACTTGAATTAGATCATGAAAAACTCTGGAGTCTGATTTTTGAGACATTACATATGTGGGAATCTATGTTACACAAAACATGATTTAAATTTGTTACTTAGACTGCCTTACTTCTTAAATATTAGATAAGTACTTAGTGAAGAACTTGCTTTACTCCCCTTATGAGCTAAGAGTGATTAGGTCTCAGATATGGATCACAAATTTGTTTCTTCTCAGAAAAGAAAAGAAAAGAAAAGAAAAGAAAAGAAAAGAAAAGAAAAGAAAAGAAAAGAAAAGGAAAATTATCTCAGGTACTCCTTTGAGATCTTAGAAATTTTGTGAGAGGAAAGATCCAAGTGCACTGCTGGTTTTAAGCAGAGGCATCAGAAAAATTGTATTTTTCTTGGAGACCTTTCGCAATCTCTGATTACTTGAGAAATACACTGAGAAAATAAAATTCTGATGAAGGTTATGCCTCACTTACCATGAGAAGTTTCCTTTCAAAAGATAAATGATATAGAAAAGAGAAGAAAACTTAAACTCTGATCCATATTGTGAGAAACTCGGCTTATGAGATGGTTAAAACATCTTCTGTACATCTGATTCTTTCTAATATTATTTAAGAAATTTGTCAATCTCTGTTACAATTAGAGGAATCATGTCAACACACACCTTTCACTCCGCATCTGTGATCAACAAATTTTACGACTCTGAGTGATTTATGATTAAATTCAAATAATCGTTTGCAAACTCTGAGGAAAAATTGTTATTCAGACTTTCACTGTTTATGTCTCATCAGTACAAAATTTTCTGAAGAATCTCAGTTTTGTCTCATAATTTGCCATTTATTTAAACTCTGCTCAATGGTCAAACATCTGATTCTATTCGGAGTTTAAAATAAATGATTTTTGGTCACGAGAATATTAGATTTAATTGTCAAACGGTACAAAATCCATTTGAATTCCTGAGTGTAGAAAAACACGGTAAATAATTGTGTTTTCTCGGTAATTGTTGCACTGTAATACACATTTACACTACACTGCACGCTTGTCATGATTACATCTCCACTACCTTATTTTCTGACCGTTAGACATCTGCCACGTGTCCCACTAACACCGAGAGTCAGTACATCGTGTATACACACATATATATCGTTTTTGAAAATTTATTTTCACTTTTTACACATGATATTTTACTGTCTCTCTCTCTCTCAAACTCTCTTCTCATTTTCTCACCAGCATTTCATCAAACACCTTATCTGCACTATCTTAAACTCTCATTTTCTTTCAGAAATCATGTCGACAACAGCTTTTGAGTTCAATGGAGCGAAGTTTGTAACCAACAACTACGCTGCCATACTAGATAACGATGAAGCCCCCAAAGAGTTTCATCTTATTCAGGACTTCTTGGCTCACAGTGAGCTAATGTATGCTCTGACTCAGCCGGAGTCCATCTCTCCTTCTCAGGTTCTCACCTTCTGGAGGACTGCTAATTATGATGATGGGGGTGACCATGGTTCTCCATCACTGACCTGTGATTACGAGGGTCAGGAGTACGTTGTTTCACCAGCGACTATCAGGAAGGCTCTTCATCTTCCTGAACAGAAGAAGTTTGATTCTTCAGTCCCTACTCAAACTCTGAGGGACATGATGATTTTCCTTGGGTACACAGCAAGTACTGAATTTTCCTTGGGTACACAGCAAGTACTGACAAGATGGGAGAGCTCAAGCGTCCAAACCTCTGCAAGGAATGGAGCTTTTTCTATGACTGCATCACAAGAGCATTTGGAAACAAGTGCAGTAACTTCGATGCTATTCCTATATTCAGCCAACAGATCGGGTACTCTCTAATTCATAACCTTAAACTTGATCTTTCTACATCCATATTGCGTTTTATTGGAGATAGGATACAGGAGAATATGAACATTGTATATTATGCTAGATTTTGTCAGCTTATATTCTCTTACTGTTTTCCTGATGTACCCATCCCTGAAACTGGTAATGAATTGCCCTTTAAGATCACCAAATGTGCCTTTACTGATCTTATTAAGAAGGATAGTAAGAAACCAAATGTGCTTGTGTTTGCTATTCCTGTGACTGTACAAGATAAGTTAAGGGTAGCTCTGCCTGACAAGTATGCAGCATTATTCTCTGATGAGAATATACCACAGCCTCCCCCTTCTACTGTTGACCCAGAACCAGTCCCAACCTCTGGTCCTTCCCAAAAGGGGCCAGTTGTAAAATCTACTCAAGCATTACCCTCTGGTTCTTCCCAAAAAGGGCCAGTTGAAACATCTTCACCCAAGAGGATTCTCAGGTCCACTAAATCCCCAACCAAACCCTCCCCTCCTCATAGAAAAAGAAGATTTCTGCAGAAAATATCAGACTCTGACTCTGATGAAGCACCTCCACCTACTCCACCAGCAAAGAAACAGAGAAAGAAAATCAAGCCAACCACAATCACTAATCTGACTGTTGAGCCACCTCAGTCAGAGGATCCAACACAGGCTTTGATCCTATTCTCTGATCAACCCTCTGGTGCAGAGCCTGTTATGATTGAACCTATCACTGCAATTCCACTTGACACAGTGGCAGCTGACACACAAATGTCAGAATCATTCTCTGAGAACAATGATCAACCAACAGTGACAAAATCTGATGAAGGGTTGAAGTTGAATCAGGAATCTCTGATTCAACATGAAAATATAATTGCAACTGATACTCTTGTGTCAGAAAAGGATTCTGATGTTCCAAGTCAGTCAGAAGATGCACAGATAGAGTTGGTCTTGCAAATGATTCAAGATTCTCTGCTTCAACCTGAAGCTATTGTTGCAGCTCCTACTCAGGAGATTCCTATAGATGCTACCTCTGATGCAGCTACTGAAGCTCTGGCATCACATACTCTGAGTTTTTTTGCTGATGACAATGAAGATGATGATGTAACAGAGGTCACATTCACTCCCATACAGACACCTGGTCTTCACCTCTTAATCTCTGAGCCAGTCAGAGACACTACACCTGAAAGGGCTGATTCTCAAATTAAAGTACTATCACCAGTCAGAGAATCTTCTCCTATCAGAGCTCCCACAGTTCCAAGCTCTCCACTTCCAATCTCTGTGCCTGCCAGAAGAAAAGTCTGCAATTTAACTTATTATCAAAGGATGTGCAGATCTACACCTCATTCTATTGAGGACAGACTCACTTCCATTGAGGCCACTCAAATGTCTATGCAGCATACTCTGACTGATTTGAGCTCCTCTGTAGCTCAGCTGGTTAAAGCTCTTACCTCTGATAATGTCAAAAAGGGGGAGAAAGTGCTTAAAGACAAATGCAAAAATGACCAGCTATTAATGAACAAAAAGTCAGATGATGATGATGAAGAGGAAAAGAAGGAAGCTGCTAAGGAAGCTGTTAGTGAAGACAAATCCATTAAGCAGTTGGTACAGATCAGGAGTAATAAGGATGCAAACTCTGAGAGACCCAGAGAATCAAAACAGAAGCACAAGTCTATAGAACTGACTGTTATGTCTCAAGCTCAGAGCATAAGTAAAGCAGTCAGAGATTCAAATGTTATATCTAAAGAAATAGCTCTTGTGAACTCTGAGGTTGAAAAGAAGAAAGAAGATCTGATTCTTGGAGCTGATAAGTTAATTGATGCTGGAGATCCTGAGTCTCAGAAGTTCTGCCAAACTCTGAAGTTCAGAGGCAGAGAAACCACTCTTTTCTACAAGTCTCCTTCCTTGCAAGCAATTGATGAAGCTATGGCAAGGAAAATATTTGAAAAAGAAAATCCAGGAGTGGATATAGAAGCCATCAGACTTGAGGAAGAAAGACTGGCTGCTGAGAAGAAGAAGATCAGCAAGACAAAGTCTGATGAGCAAAAACAGATTACTGATCCCTCACAAAAACAGAAGATTCCAAAGCAAAAGGGAATTTAATTAGTGAGGTGAACTACACTGACATCAACAGACCAAGAACCAGGTCTCAAACTCAATTTGAGTCTGATGCAGTAGACAAAGGGAAGAAACCTGTTGATGGGGTTCCTTCAGTTTCTCCTGTGATAAAGAAATCAGTGATCAAGATAGCATCAGAAAATCCTTCTCAGAGGATGATCGAGCTAAGCAAGAATGTGAACATAATTGCTGATGTATCTGATCAAGTAGGAGAAAAGGAAGCTGGTTTAACCAGAAGAAGAAAGGGTGATGACAGATCAATCTCTGACATGACTTTAACCTCTGACAATGCTCAAGTTAAAGCTTCAGTAACAAAAGATAAGATTGAAAATGTTAAAGCCTCCTGGCTGAAGATAAACTCTGAAAAGACTCAAGATCAGAAGAAAAAGAGTCTCTTTGGAAGCCTTGGTACAAGCCTGTACAAGGAAAGTCCAATGCTCACCAGAATCAGGACTCATGGAACCAGAGGAAAGGAATCTTATGACACAACTGGTTTAGGTCACAGGAAGGAGAAAATTCAAACAGATTCAGTAACCATTTTCAGAGATCCTTATCCTCTGACTGAGAAAGTGGGAGATGCTGTTACTCAGAAGGACCTAGATAAAGTTGAGTCAGTGCAGATCCTCATGGATACTCATGATGGCACAGGAGATAAAGAGAAGATTGCTCTATTTTTGGAATCTGGCAGAGTCTACAGAATCTCAGAAGCTGATTTGTTGCTGAAATCTCTGAGAGAACTGGAACATTTTCACTATATGCTGGAGATCAAGAATGAAGTTACTCAGAGATGGTCTGATCTGATGAAGAGGACTATAAATGAAAAGAGAAGATTTTATGGAGTAAAGTCTGATGAGGAATACATTCCAAAGATAGCTCAAGATGATGGTTCTGAGATTTGTATGGAAAAGAATAGCTCTGTGATGGAGACTATTGCCAACACCAGAATTTTGGGTTATAACAATGATGCAGACAGACCAAGGGTGATTCAGCTTGGGGAAGCAATGCAGAGAAGCAAGGTAAATGCTTTGAGAGCAGCTATCTATCAGACTGGGGATGAAACTTAAGAACTCAGAAATGTCAAAGCCCAGATGATCCAGACCTTAAAGCTGAAAGAAGAAAATCTGATCAACCAGTTTGTCAGAGAAAGCTATGGATATAGGTTGATTTGATAGATAGTTCTGCTGGTTCTGTAAGTTGTAATTAATTTTATAAATTAATTATTTTATGCATTTGTCCTTGATAGTTTTTGACATCATCAGTACATATATATATATAACTTGTTCATTCTGTCTAATGCACAAGTTGGGGGAGATTGTTGCATATTTGATGATGTCACAGGTATCTAACTTGTTTAGTGTGCAGAAGCAAATATCAAAGTTTAGCTGAAATCAGAGTTTAACGACTGACAGCTGGATCAGAGTTTATCGATGATCAGAGTTTGCAGGCGGCTGATTCTCAGGAGCAGATCTGACTAAATAAGGAAGATAAAGATCAAGGGAGATTATGCAAATCAGGACAACAGAAGGATAGCTACTGATTAGATTATTTTAGGAAGCAGATAATTATAAATCAATTAGTAGATATCATGTAACTGTGTATATAAACACAGGTTAGGGTTTACTCTAAAAGAGTTAGAACATCGAGAATATTATTCTTGTAACCCAGCAGCTCTTAGTGATAAGATATAAATCACTAAGAGAGTTTTTGTAACCTACTGAGTATTGTGAATAAGAGTTTACTTTGTTGAATCTCTTATATTGACGTAGTTTGTTATTGATTGTGTTCACTATATTAATCTATATAGTGAGTTAATTCAGCCTAACACATCAAGATTGCTTTTCAAAAAGTGTACCATCTTCCTTCTCATCACATTGTCAAGACGGATACCAATGAATAAGACTTTCGTAGCATCATTCTCATCAACCAGGATCCCAACTGTGTCCTCGGCTGGTCCTACCTTCTGCAGTGTTTCCGGTAGTCTGGGGTCAAGATCGACATCTCTTAGATCGTCATCATCAACCTTCGGATGAGCTGTGCCAGCAGACTTCGAACTTTCACCTTCAAACGGGGGAAGCCTTGGATAATCTGATGGGTGTAATGCTGGATCATCAATAACCATCTTTCTATTTCTCGCCCGCATCAGCTTTTGCTCTTCTGTTTCATCTTCGCTGGCTTCTTCGACTATTCCTTCGATGAATGTGCTAGATGGCACAGGCGGAGGTCCTTCGATCTGCAATATAGTCTGGTTGGGGAGTGTGGTTTCCGCCCCCTTCCATTCTAACCTCTTCTGGTTTTCTTCTTCCCATCCAATTTGCTCTGAGTTCTCTTCCTCGGGGAACTGTACTGTATAGATCATATTGGTGGAGGCTTTGGTGAACCTGAGTGGTCTAAAGGATCTCTTTGTCTCCTCCGCATTCTCTTCTTTGAAGTCGAGCATCTCTTCGTCAGGATCAATATCAGCTTTGAACTTCGAGGCTGTCTTTATGGTACGGTTATAACAATCCCTAAAGTCATATTGACACCCTTTGATGCATCCTACCCCCCTGGGAGTTGGGAACTTCATAGACAGATGATATATGGAGGTTACAACTCTCATGTCCTTCAAAATAGGCCTCCCTATTAGAGCATTATAGTAGGCTGGGGCTTCTACGATCATAAATTCAGCCACTTGGGTAGCGGAGACCAGGTCCTCTCCGAGCGTCACTGGTAGCCTTATGGTCCCTTTAACTCTGATTACATCCCCCGTGAAACCGTATAGGTAAGTTGTCTTTCGAGTCATATCCTTGTCTAGTAAACCCATCTTCTGGAAAGTGGAGTAGTACAATAGGTTTACGGAGCTGCCATTGTCCACAAACACCCTGTGCACGTTCCTTGATCCAATCCTTACATTTACGACTAGAGCATCAGCGTGGGGGTGATGGACCCATCGAGCATCTTCCTCTGAAAATATGATCTGAGTATCCTCTTCCTTGAACAACTTAGGTGGTCTCTCCGAAAGACGAAAGACATTAGTGAGAGGGGGTTGTTTAGCTTCTCAAGCATACCTATCCATGGCACTCCTGCTGTCTCCTCCCACATGTGGACCTCCAAAAATCGTATGAATGCTACCTTCTCTGGCTGTTCTTGGGGGTTCACTAGATGCAGGTGCTTCAGACTCGGCTTCGGGTACTAAAGTGATGATGGGAGTATCCTTATGCTTTTTCACCTCTCTAACAACCCAATCCGTCAGCTTACCATTCCTGATCAACTGTTCAATCTCTTCCTTAAGTTGGCGACACTCGTGGGTATCATGACCATGTGATTCGTGGTAGGCACAAAACTTCTTCTTATCTTTGACTTGAGTAGAGGTCAGTGGGTTTGGTTTTTTAAAGATCCCTGATTTCTTGTTTACCTCGAATATATGTTCAATAGATGCAACCAAGGGAGTGTAATGATCGATATCTGACCTTCTTCTTATAGGGCTAGGTTGGCGTGGTGGGCTGTTCCGTTCTTCCGAGACAGGTCTGATATCAAGGGCGTTGACCGTATTCTTTTTCTCCTTCCGGGGACTAGGTGTCCTATCTCTCTTCCTTTGCCTAGATGTCCTTGATGAACTGGCGTCATGTCTGGTAATACTTGCGAGAGCCTCTTCCTCCCTCTTATATGGTTCCGCCAAGAGATACAGGGCTGCTAGCATAGGTGGATCTTTCCTCTGAAGTGCTTTCCAAAAGTTCGTGCCTACTCTTACTCCTGCTATCAAGAAATTCTTAACGGTCTCGTCGGTTGCTCCTCTCACCTGTGGGACTTCAGCGTTGAACCTCCGGAAATAGGCTTGAAGTGTCTATCCTTCCTTCTGTCTGATATTGGCTAAAGTGGTAACATGTGGGGCATAATGGATTGATGATTGAAACTGAGTGAGGAACATCCTACGCATCTGCTCCCATGACCCAATGCTACCCGGTCCGATTTTCTGAAACCATTGGTGGGCGTTTCCCCTCAAAGTTGAAGCTAAAAGTCGACACTTGGTCAGATCAAATACCTGGTGTAACTCCATCTCCGTTGTAAAGCGCCCAATGTACTCTGCCGGATCCGTTGTTCCATTATACCTTAGATCTCCTGTGCCTCGTAAGGTTGCCGGTAGGGGGGATTGTCGTACAGCGGTGGAGAAGGGGGAGGCTGCTTCCTCTGGAACCGTGTGTCCTTGCACGCCAAATTGTACCAACAATCCTTTCAGAGCGTCAATAGATACACCATCTAGTCCCGGAATCATTACCGGGTTACCTTGTGGAGGAGGAAGGTTTCCTTGCGGAGGAGGAAGGTTTCCTTGTGGAGGAGGAGGAAGGTTTCCTTGTGGAGGAGGAAGGTTTCCTTGTGGAGGAGGAGGAAGGTTTCCTTGTGGAGGAGGAAGGTTTCCTTGTGGAGTCGGGCCTCGGTTATTGGTAGGCGTCGGGCGTCTGTAAGACTGAGATGTTGAGCTACGGTACATCGGAGGCGTCGGGCGACGATGGTGAAGAGGCGAGGGTCGTAGGTAATCCTGTCGGTAGTCTTGAGACGAGTCCTGATGATAGCCTGAATGATAATAACGAGAAAAGCCTTGGCGATAGCTTCGATCTCTGGGAGGTGAAAGGGGGCGATTCTGCCTGTAAGAGTGATTCTTTTCCGGGGTCTCCCGCTGATAATAAGGCTTTCTCCTTGTTGGTTCCTTCGCTCCCAGAGGAGCGCTTTTCCTCAATGGTGGTTCCAAGGATTTTCTTACTACCTTCGATCGGTGGTGGGGGATGGTCCTTGGCTTCACTTTTGACGGTTGCGAGTCGATGTTGCTGCCTGATACTGCGGATATCCCAGGCCAGTTCTTCTTCGTGCTTTCTATAGGCCTCCCGACGTTGCTCTTCGGTTAAGGATTTGTCAATGTATTGGGAGATCACGATTTTTGCTTGTCTTTTGTCTTCAGGGGGACGTCGCGTCCCGGGAGTATCGTAATGCAAGTTCCGGGGTGTTATAGTGCGAAACCTATCATCAGCCTTCTTGTGTGACTCTGGTGGTTCTGTTATGGGTTCTTTTCCCTGGCGATGTGTCCCATGGGAGGACCTTCCCTTGCTCTTATCTCTTCCAGTGTGGTGACGACGATTCTGTTCGTGTGGCTTCCGGGTGTCTCTTGGCAAAGACCGTACCACTTCTTCCATGGAGTCCAGGTGGGCGGAGACAGCTTTCATGGTATTGGTGAAGGTGGCGAAGGTATCAAAGATTTGGGTGTTGGACATCATGATGGGTGCTTGTATGGTCGTCAAGGGAGTATTGAGTAGGGATTTTTGATTGTCGGACGGTGGCGGCGGTGGCGCATCAGTAATCTCGATGACAGTTGGGTCCACCGGAGCCTTCTGGTTCTGATCCATAGCGTCGTTCTTCATATCCTGAGACATCCTTCCTCCAATAGATGTCAAAAGCCCCTCCTTCTAGCGCCAATTGTTAACGGAGGAATCTGGTGATTACAAGATTCAGGGAGGGTTGCTGGAACTTGTGGTGGACGATGACGGCGGACGACGGAGTATGGGTGGTGATTTTGGGTTTGGCTGAGATCGTTCAGGGAATCAGGGTTTTCTCACAAGATCGAAGGAGTATTCTCTCTTTCAAGGGTTGTGACTTATCCCCAAACGATGTGCCTACGTACCCTATTTATAGGGATCAAGCCAGACGTAGTTCTTGGGGAACAAGTAACCTAATCAGAATAGGTTTCTCATTCCTTGGTTCCAGCAATGGGCCAGCGCCTAAGATCAGATGGATATGGGCTTCTGGAGCCCAGCTTCTTCCAAGGAGCACGAAACTAGGTGGGCTGACCAGCACTAGCCCATGTGAACCTCCCCGGACTCAGCTGTATGGGCTAGCCCTCCGTCCTCTCTTAGGGCGAGGCTGATGGTGGGCCTGGGCCCAAGATAAAACAATAATTATTAGGCCTGAGAACCAGGCGTATTCGGTCCTTTCCACACTGGGCGAGGAAGGCAAGCATTGGACGAGGTCCTTCAACAATGGGCGAGGACTCCTCGAGGACAGGCTGCTAGTCATTGGGCCGCGAGGTCTAACACATACCTAGGACGAGGGTCCATACTGGGCAAGGACCCTTACTGGGCGAGGACCGTTCTGCTAACCCGGGTCCATTTGTTGCTGGTCTTCTCTTCCCGGGCCTCATAGATGGCGAGGTCCTTATATTGGGCGAGGATAATTCCGAAGATTGGCCCTTTCCCTGAATTGAGGCGAGGTTCACGCAATCATCTGCCGAGTTGATATTTGGCCATAACATCTATAATAATGATGCATAGTTGTATCAAATTATCTTGTTTTTTACAACTTTAGCTCGAGCGGGAGGAAGACTCTTATTGATAGCCTATATCAAGACGAGGATTCAAAGAAATCTGTTATAGATCGGGCAGAAAAGGTGCTTCAAAGCATACCAGTTCAATATCCTAAATTTTCAAAACTGATGGTTCAATCCAATATTTCCAACAGTTTTTGGTTCGTATGCATCTCATACTCTCCTAGTAAAACTATTTGCTTATTGGTTTTGTAGACAAAGTCGTCATCATTGAATTAAAAATTTTCTTTTGTATTTATTTCGAAAATAGATATTATTAGTAGACTTTTGTAATTTGTACATGCCAAGTGAAGATGCTAAAGTTGTCTTGGTGGATGAAGCTGGCCAAGGGAGGGACACAACATATCTAGCAAAACACCATGGTCGGAGTGCTCGTTGGAAAAAGTTTGCAATGGAGCATGAGCTTGTGAAAGCAGATATATTGGTATTTCATATGATCACTGTTAGGTCCTATAAACTCACTATATAAGTTTATATAGTGAACACAATCAGTAAAGCAGAATGACAATATAAGAGGTTGAAAACAATAAACTCTTATTCACAAAGCTTGAATGGTTACAAAAACTCTCTCAGTGATTTATATTGTATCACTAAGAGCTGCTAGGGTTCTTGACAATATACTCGATAACTCAACTCTTATAGAGTAACCCTAATCTGTGTTTATATAGACACAGTTACAAAATCAATCTCTGATTTGATATCCTATAAATCAGCTATGTATTCTATCAATCCAAGATTGCTCCAGTTTTCTGTTTAGTTTCCATAGTCAGCAAATCACTCCTCCGCTTCTATCCTTCCTTGAAGTATATCCGCTTCTGAGCTCTTTCCACGTGTCAACTCTGATGAGTCTTGACTATGTAAACTCTGATCAGACTTTATCAAACTCTGGTCAGACTTTACTAAACTCTGATCAGCTTCATCAAACTCTGATCAGCTTCCAGTTTAAACTCTGATCACTCCTGTTCTAAAATAAACTTTAAGAACATTAGTAATCATCAATTATATCTAACAATCTCCCCCAACTTGTGCATAAATATGTTATGTGCAAGTTAACAGATAATTGATGATGTCAAAACAGTTAAGTCAAATGCAACAGAGTTTAACTATATAACAGAAAACTTTTAACACTTACAGATACTTTATTCCTTAGCTTCATAGACACCATTTGCTGTCTTTAGATATCCTCTGAGGAGTTCTCTTTCAGCTTCTTCAAGTACTGTAATCATCTGTCTCTTGATCTCTCTCAGCTCTGGATCTGAAACTCCAGTTTGATAAATTGCAGCTCTGAGATCATATATCTTATTTCTTCTCAAGTCTCTATCCAGCCTGATATTGTAAGCTTTATCAGACTCTTCATTAAATGCAAGAGTTCTGATTCCAGCTATTGTTACTATTTTTGCTGAATTTTTCTTCATCTCAACCAGCTGTCCTTTATGATTGAGGTATTTAGGAATGAAAGGTCCAGCATTTTTGTTTCCTGTAATACCCATCTTTCTTCTGATTTGATCTTTGAGCAGATTGGAGATGTGTTGACATGACTTGTTCTTTACTAGAAATATGTGTGAGACATATCTCAATTCCTCCCAGTGTTTAGCATACAGATCAGCTTCAATTACTCTAAACACTGTCCCATCAGACATGAAGTAGATAAGAATGTTATCTCCTCTGTCATTCTTCACCAGCTGGACTGAATCAAGTTTGTCCATTTTTTTCTTGCAATGCTCCAGTCTTGGGAGCACAGAGAGATGAGGGGTCTGTTGACATTGATCCTATACTCTGATCAAATTTTTCATATTTAGATCCCAGCCCTCCTTTATCTCTTCCTGCTTTACGATGAGAGATTGGTTGAATTGAGCCCTTTTCAAAGTTAATCTCAGTCATCAGACTTGGCTTTGCAAATCCTGCCAGTGGAGTAGTTGTTGGTTTGAACACAGCTTGAGCTTTGTCAGAGGTTGTGTCTTTCTTTGCTTCCTTATTAACTTGAGCTATGTCAGAGGTTAATCTTCCTTTTTGTGATTCTGCAACATGAGCTTTGTCAGAGATTGCAGCTTCTGATTTCTTTTCCTTTACAACTTGATCTTTGTCAGAGGTTGTAGACTTCTTCTTATCCCAGCCTTTTTCAAGGTGTTCATCTACTTTGCTTTTTCCCTTGGATGTATACTCAACTTTAGAGTATATCTTTTTGACTGGTAAACTCTGATCAGCAACAGTAGTTTCCTTGATAAGTATCCCTTTTTCTTTTGGCTTGGTAGTTGGTTTTGCAGGCTTTTGAATCTTTCCAGAGTTTATAGCTTCAACATGTTCTTTCTTCAGCTCAGCTTCCTCTGCAGCAATCAACTCCAAATCCAATTTGGCTTCTGGATTTTCTTGTTCAAAGATCAATCTAGCAAGTTCTTCATCAGTCAATGGTCTATCTGATCCAGCCACTGGTCTTTGCTTTGACCCAGATGTGACATTATGTGTTGGCACTGGAACAGACTTTTGCTTAGATTTTGAACTGTCAGAGTTTAAACCTCTTCCACCAGTTGCAGCTTGGAATCTTTTGTTCTTTGTAAAGTCATCCACATCATCATCATCATCATTTTTCTTTCTCTTCAGAGCTTGAGAAGTAGACTTGCATTTGACTTGTGCTACTCTCTCCCCCTTTTTGACATCATCCTCATCAGGAATCAGTATTGAAGTTATCAGAGAAAGTGAAGATTGGATGGCTTCAAGCTGTTTGGACATTTTCTCTTGAGTAGACTCAATGGTGGACATCCTCTTTTCCAGAGATTCATTGGCAGACACCAGCTTCTTCACATCATCTTTCAGAGGTAGTAGAGTCCTTTTCTTCTCCATAGTTTGAGTTTCCTTGAGACTGGCTACCTCTGTTCTGAGACCATCTATAGACTTAGATGTCTGAGGTTGAGCAGGATGAAATGTCCTTAGATAAAGAACTGTAGCCTTGAGGCTTGACATGACATCAGAGTTTGTGATTTTATTCTCTGCCATAGATAGAAAATCTTCAGCTTTTGCTGGCTCCAGAGAATGCTGGTGGCTCAGCCAGAGTTTATCCCATACCTCATTTGGTGGATCAACCTGAAGATCCCTTGGAAGTGGCTCAGAGTTTGTGTTCAGAGTTTGCAGCCTGACATTATATTGGCTGGTAGACTCCCACTTTTGCTGTAGATTTGACAAAGGAACTTCATCATCATTTTCATCATTGTCATCATCTGAACTGTCATCATCCTAATCATTATCGGATGCAGGATTAGCAACTTTCTCAACTGGATCTTGAACAGATTTTTCTTGAGCATCAGCTTTTGATTTGCTAGGCTCTTCACCAGCCTTAGCAAGGAATTGCAGTGCTTCCAATGCTACCTTGTCAGATTCATCAACTACAGCATCTGACTTGTAGTTTTCTGGAGCTGTATCATGAACAATGGCACCCTCAGGAATTTTCATTGGAGAATGAGGAATTGGTGTGGAGGGTCCATGATCAGAGACTGGAATTTGAGAATCAGATACAGTAGTCTCAGCTTCAGCTGTAGCTTGCTCCTTGCATATAATTTCCTCATCTACTTCAGATGAAGTAGAAGATGCTGTAGCAGTTGAGAGTGGAACAGCCTGAAGAGGATGCACCATCAGAGCTTGAGAAGATTCTGGAAGTGTAGTATATGGTGCTTGCTCTTCCTCAAGAGTAAAATCTGTGATCTCTTTTATGGGTACCTTTGCCCTCGCAGGCTTTTTAGCCCTTCTTTTGAATCTAGCTGGCTTTTGTTGAGGACTGGTTTGAACAGGTTCAGAGTTTGTTGTAGGAGAAGGTTCAGAGTTTGGTGCATGTGCAGGTTCAAGATCATCATAATCATAGGCTGCAACCAGTCTCCTTCTTTTCTGCTTTTGAGGAGAAGCAGCTTCAGAGTTTAAAGGATCAGTGTTTACAGCATCAGAGTTTACAGCATCAGAGTTTGCTGGTTTATCAGACTTTGTCTTCAGAACTTGTGTTGCAACAGAGGTTCTGGTCTTTTTAGTAGAGGGGTTTTCTTCAGAGTCTGTAGCCCTTTTAGACCTGGATGCAGAAGTTCTGGGTTGTTTGGGGATTGTAGGAGAGACTGGAGGTTGAGGCTGTTGTGGTTGTGGTTGTTGTTGTTGTTGTTGTACTGGGGGCATATCCATCCTCATTCTAACCTGAGCTAGAATTAGAAGAGGTCTCTGAATTGGATACTTCTCATCCTTGGAGATGAGGTCCTTAAACACTCTTTTATGAAGCCTGAATGGCTTGATCTCATCATCAACATCAAAATCTACCTCACCAACAGTAGTATTAAACAATAATTGACAGAATCTTGAGAAATATATGACTTGTCTATTCTCATGCATTCTTTCACCAATATTTCTAAGAACTAATCTACCAAAATCAAAATTAGTAGAGTAGATCAGAGAATACCCAATCTGCAGCATGTCCATTGGTATGGCATCCCAGTTAGTAGACTTCTTTTGAAAGGCCCTGGTGATACAGTCGAAGAAGAAACTCCATTCCCTTCTGAGCCCTGGACGCTTCAATTGTCCCAGTTTGTCGAGTGATTCACTGTAGCCCAAATCAGTCATCATTGTTCTAAGATTTGCATCTCCATTAGTGATGTAAGCAGTATGCTCTGGCAGGTTGAATGCCTGACGAACTGTGGCTGGAGTAACAGAATACTCCTCCCCTTCATAAGAAAACACAATTGATGGTAATCCATCTGCACCACCATTTTCATATTTACCCGTCCTCCAAAAATTGATGATTTGGCTTCCTGATAGTCTGGCAGGAGTGGTAAGGGCGGTAGCAAGGGCACTCTGTGCCAAAAATTGCTGGATGGGATGATAATCCCTTGGAGCGTCGGCAGTGTTGAGAATGGCAGCATGGTTGTTTGGAACGAATTCCACACCTGCAAAGGTAAAAGCTGTAGTGGCCATTAGAACAGAGTTTGTGAATGAAGGTGTTTGAGAAGGTGTGTAGGAGAAGATTTGAATTTCAGAGAGAAGAGCGTAAGAGTTTGTTGAGAGAGTGTGTGTAAAGATTAAGTGTATAAGTGAAGAAGAATCAATAAAATCTGATGATAAACTCTTCAGATTTTGTTTAGCTGTACACGCTTGGGCTCTTTGTTCACTTGGACACCTGTCAGATTTTAACTGGTAGATGAATGTTAGTGGGATGGAGAAACGAGAGTAATAATCATGAGCGCAGTAAAACATGTGCAGTAATAAATGCTGATTACACGTTCTCCTATTAAAATGTTTTTCATGCAAACCCACGAATAATACATCCGTTTGGAACACTCTCTTCACATTCTCTGAATATTTGAACTCCTGAAATGTACAAGATTTTAAAAAATCAAGATCAAATCTCTCGAATTTTAAACTCTGAGATTTAAATCAAAGAAAATAAATTTCTAAGGACCTCAGAATAGAGACATGATTTGCAGAATATTCATCAATAAATCAGAGTTTGTTATAAAATCCATAGCTCAATAATGTGTGTGATTTAACATATGAGATCAGAGACTAAAGAAATTCACAATTTCGTAATTATAAGGTAGACAGGAGTAATTTATTTTAAACTCTCAAGACATAGACAACAGACATACTCTGATGGAGAAATATATAAAATAAACTAACCCCTTTTTTTTTTTTTCAAGGACGCTTTTCAGTGTAAATGAATCACGACCTTTAAATATAATATTGCAACAGTATTTCTCCAGTAATCAGAGATTTGTGACTGGTCACCATAGATTATAAAATCTTGGCAATTACTTAATACCAGTAAATGTTTGGGTCTTCCCAGTCACTGTCATATAGACATCTAAGATCTCAAAGGAGTACTATGCTTATTTCCACGGGTGTGTATAGCATCAGAGTTTATAAACACTGTCTATTTTACTGAGAGAAAATGCAAATTAATCAGTCTCACTTATAATTAAGATATGTGAAGTAATAGAGTCTCAAGGATATCAATATGCATATAGTGTAAAATAGTAGCACAAAATTGAGATCAAGATTAAGAAACTTAACTAAGATTCATGATTACTAATTCAGATCATGCTTCATAGTATCTTCACAGGTTAAGTGTCTCAGAGAAATAAAAATGAGATCATTTATCAAGATTCAGAGTTTACAAACATCAGAGAATATCGTCAGAGAATGGTGTCAGAGAATGTCAATCAGAGTATAACAAACAGAGTATATCATCAGAGAATGTCATCAGAGTTTAACAATCAGAGTATATCATGGCAAATGTGTGAGCAATACATATGGTAAATTGACAATTTAAATTTGAAAGATCTAACCATTATGTTTACTCAGTTCCTGATATCATTCCTAGCTCATTCACCAGCCTAGTAAAAGTTGCTTCACTTAATGGTTTGGTGAAAATGTCTGCTAGCTGCTGTTCAGTAGGAACAAAGTGAAGTTCAATGGTTCCTTCCTCCACATGCTCCCTTATAAAATGATATCTTATACTGATGTGCTTTGTCAGAGAATGTTGAACTGGGTTTCCTGTCATAGCAATAGCACTTTGGTTATCACAATAAATAGGGATTTTAGAAAAGGATAACCCATAGTCCAACAGTTGATTCTTCATCCAAAGAATTTGAGCACAGCAGCTGCCTGCAGCTATATACTCTGACTCTGCTGTTGATGTGGAAATGGACTTCTGCTTCTTGCTGTACCAAGAAACAAGTCTTCCACCCAGAAATTGACAACTCCCACTTGTACTTTTCCTGTCAATTTTGCAACCTGCAAAATCTGCATCAGAGTATCCAATTAGACTAAAATCTGATTCTCTAGGATACCATAATCCCAATGATGTGGTTCCCTTGAGATATCTGAATATCCTCTTTACTGCAATCAGATGAGGCTCTCTTGGATCTGCCTGGAATCTTGCACATAGACATGTGGCATACATGATGTCTGGTCTACTTGCAGTCAGATAAAGCAAAGATCCAATCATTCCTCTATAGTTTGTGATATCCACTGATGCACCAGTATCTTTGTCTAGTTTGGTTGCTGTTGCCATAGGAGTAGTTGCAGCTGAACTGTCTTGCATACCAAATTTCTTCAAAAGATTTCTGGTATACTTGGCTTGATTTATAAAAATCCCATCTTCAGTCTGTTTCACTTGTAAACCCAGAAAATAACTGAGTTCCCCCATCATGCTCATTTGGTACCTAGACTGCATGAGCTTGGCAAATCTTTGACAGAGTTTAGCATTAGTGGAGCCAAAAATAATGTCATCAACATAGATTTGAACTAAAAGCAGATCATTACCATGATTCAAATAAAACAGGGTTTTATCTATGGTACCTCTAGTAAATCCATTTTCAAGAAGAAATTGAGCCAGAGTTTCATACCATGCCCTTGGAGCCTGCTTTAGTCCATAAAGTGCCTTGTCCAATCTATAGACATAGTCTGGATGCTTTGGATCCACAAAGCCTGGAGGTTGTTCAACATATACCTCTTCATCCAGTTTCCCATTAAGAAAAGCACTCTTGACATCCATCTGGAATACTTTGAATTTCTTGTGAGCAGCATAGGCCAGAAAGATTCTAATTGCCTCCAATCTTGCAACTGGAGCAAATGTCTCATCATAATCAATACCTTCCTGTTGTGAATACCCTTTTGCCACAAGCCTTGCTTTATTCCTTGTAATGACACCCTCACTGTCAGTTTTGTTTCTGAAAACCCATTTTGTACCAACTATGGATCTATCTTTAGGTCTTGGTACTAGGGTCCATACTTTGTTTCTCTCAAACTCATTTAGCTCCTCTTGCATTGCTTGAATCCAGTCAGCATCTTGAAGAGCTTCCTCCACCTTTTTAGGTTCTGTTTGTGACAGAAAGCAATGATGTAAACACTCATTTGCTGTAGCTGTCCTTGTTTGCACACCTGCTTCTGGATTTCCAATTATTAAATCAGGTGTGTGTGATTTTGTCCACTTCCTAGCATGTGGAAGTTGACCATTTTCATCATTGGATCCTCCCCCTTGATCCATGCTCTCTTGATTCTGTTGATCATTCTCTGTAGCCCCCCTAAATTTGTGCTATCAGAGTTTGAATCAGTATTCTCTGATGAGTTTGAGTCAGCATTCTCTGATGAGTCTTGGGTAGAGTCTGAAACATTTTGATGCTCCCCCTCAACAAGTGCTTCATCATCATGAACTTGTAAATTTTCATCAGAGTTTGCTGTATTTTGTTCACAGTCAGAGTTTGACTGTTCATCAGAGTTTGTCGAATCAGAGAATATTTCTTCATTTTCAAAATGCAGTTTTTCATGATCATCCATATCTGCTAAGCCCATAATTCTTTTGTCATCAAATGACACATGTATGGATTCCATGATCACCTTGGTTCTCAGATTATAGACTCTGAAGGCCTTTGTTGTCAGAGGATACCCTACAAAAATGCCTTCATCAGCTTTTAAATCAAACTTGGTAAGATGTTCTGGATGAGTCTTCAATACAAAGCATTTGCACCCAAATATATGAAAGTACTTCAGATTTGGCTTCTTTTTCTTCACCATCTCATATGGGGTTTTGCCATGCTTATTTGTCAAGGTTGCATTTTGAGTGAAACAAGCTGTTTGAACAGCTTCTGCCCAGAAATAAGTAGGTAATTTAGCCTCATCAAGCATAGTTCTGGA
This sequence comes from Daucus carota subsp. sativus, assembly GCF_001625215.2. Lineage (NCBI taxonomy): Eukaryota > Viridiplantae > Streptophyta > Magnoliopsida > Apiales > Apiaceae > Daucus > Daucus carota. The sequence continues at coordinate 7,181,898 of NC_030388.2, forward strand.
AGCTTCTATAAGAGTCCTGTTTTTCCTCTCAACTACACCATTTTGCTGTGGTGTACCAGGTGCAGAAAATTGTTGCACTACACCTCTTTCTTTGCAGAACTCTTCCATTGTTGAATTTCTGAACTCAGTTCCATTATCACTTCTAATGATTTTCACTTTGTGTTCAGATCCATGATCCAGTTGCTTCACATGATCCATCAGATGCAAGGCTGTTTCATCTTTAGAGTGAAGAAAATATACCCAAGTGTATCTGGTATACTCATCAACAATGACAAGAGCATATTTCTTCCTTGCAATGGATGGTACATTAACTGGTCCAAATAGATCAACATGTAGAAGATGATATGGTTTCTTTATTGAGAATTCAGTCTTACTTTGAAAGATGTCTTTCTCTGCTTGGCCTTTTGACATGAGTCACATAATCCATCAGATGTGAGTAGTGATTCGGGAAGTCCTCTCACAAGCTTTTTCTTTATAAGCTCATTTATGGAGTTGAAATTCAGGTGTGAGAGCTTCTTATGCCACTTCCAACTTTCTTCTGCAGAGATTCTTGTAGACAAGCAAATTGCTTTTCCTTCAGAGTTTGTAGGAAAGTGGATTTCATAAATATTTCCATGTCTGTGAGCAATCACTGCCACCTTGCCTGTTGACTTGCTTACTATCTCACTGTGTTCTTCATAGAAATCAACATGATATCCTCTGTCACAGATTTGACTGACAGAGAGTATATTGTGTTTTAGCCCTTGAACAAGAGCTACATTTGATATGATGACATTTCCAAGATTGATGTTGCCATATCCCAGAGTCCTTCCTATGTTGCCATCTCCATAAGAAACACTTGGGCCAGCCTTCTCCACAAACTCTGACAGCAGGGTCTTATTTCCAGTCATGTGTCCTGAACATCCACTGTCCAAGACTAGGATATTCTTCCTGTTGCCCTGCAATCACAAAGACCACTAATTGTTAGTTTTAAGGACCCAGACTTGCTTGGATCCCTTGGCCTTATTAAGTTTGTTAGCATTTGCAGCGGAATTATTATTATTATCAGAGTTTGAGCTAACAGACTTTGTAACAGAGTTTGTACTAGAAACAGAGTTTGTACTTGCAGAGTTTTTATTAACCTTTAAAGAAGGTTTCAATTGATAATAATCATAATACAAACTATGATATTCTTTGCAAGTATAAATAGAATGCCATAAACTACCACAATGAAAACATGGATCTTGTGGTTTATATCTAATACTACTTTTTCTAACTCCAGACTTTGTAGGTAAGGAGTTAATGTCCTTGTTCTTCCTGCAAAAATTAGCAAGATGATTAGTATTCCCACAGTTATGGCATGTCTTCCTAGGTGCATTTGGAATAGGCATGTAGTTATTACTCTTGTCTATTCCAATCTTGCCATTTCTATTTTTCTTAGGCTCCTTGTTTTTGTCATCAGACTTTACCTCTTTAAGCTTATGTTTAAGCTGTTTCTGAGTCATCAGTCCTATGTTAACCTGTTTGGGCTTATCAGATTTTAAATTGTTGTTAATCTCTGATTTTGGTCTACTCTGTTTAGACTTAGAGGATTCAGCAACAAATTTAACAGGTTTAACCTTAGGTTTTTTAGTTTTAACAAACTCTGTTTTTGATGACTCAGCTTCTGAGTTATCAGTGTAACCTAGTCCCTTCTTCCAGTTTCCACTACCTAAGATATCCTGAGTAGTTTTGCCTGAATTAGTCCATGTCTTAATAATCTCCCTTTCCTTAGCAAGTTCTGATTGAAGAGATGTATACCTCTTTAATAATTCATCTTTGACAATGACAGCATCATCTATTTCTTTCTGAACTTCCAACATTTGAACTAATTCTTTTTCTAGATAATCATTCCTTTTCTTCACACTTAGAGTTTCAGATTTTAATCTTTCATTTTCTAAAGTCTGATCTCTAAAGCTGATATGCAAAGTTTTAAGAAACAATCTTAACTCAGTTATATCTTCAGTATCAAAGGCAAGAGTAGAATGAGGTACCTTTGTAGTAGATTCAGAGTTGTTGTCAGTGTTTGCCATCAGAGCATAATTGACTTCTTCCTCTGAATCAGATGTATCTGTCCAGTTTCCTTTCTTGGTGATAAAGGCTTTTTCTTTTTCCTTCTTGGCTTTCTTGCATTCAGATGCAAAGTGACCCTTTTCACCACAGTTGAAACAGGTATACTTGTCAGCTTTTCCAGCTTTCCCTTCCTTGCCCTCATTCTTCCTGAAGTTCTTCTTGTCATAAACTCTGTCAGAGTTTCTGTCTTTCCTTGAAAAACTTTTGCCTTTGTTGAACTTTTTGTAAGCCAACTTCTTGAAGCTTTTCACCATCAATGCTGCTAACTGCATCATTTCACCATCACTGTCATCAGAGTCTGAGACATCAGAGTTTGAGTCATCAGAGTTTGATGACTCAATGTCAGACTTTGTGACATGAGCTTTTCCTTTGCTCTTAGCAGCTTCCTCTTGAACTTTCAGAGCAACAGACTTTGATTTGCCTCCATGACGTTTGCTTCTTTGCTCCATCTCAAGTTCATGGGTCTTCAGTCTTCCAAAAACATCATCAAGAGACATTTCTCCAAGATCAAGATTGTCTCTTATTGTGGTGACTTTCAAATCCCACTTTTCAGGAAGAGCCAGAAGAAATTTGAGGTTTGAGTCTTCAAGATCATATTCCTTGTTCACAAGAGATAAGTCATTCAGCAGTTTGACAAATCTGTCATACAGATCTGTCAAGGACTCACCAGATTTTGAGTCAAAGTGCTCATACTCCTGTGTAAGGATTGTTTTTCTATTTTTCTTTATGGCCTGAGTTCCCTGACATCTGGTTTCCAGAGCATCCCAGATTTGTTTAGCAGTTTTGCACCCAATCACCCTATTAGACATTGCATTATCAAGGGCACTGTGCAGAAGGTGTTTCACCTTAGAGTCTTTACCAATTGACAAGATGTCCTCAGGGGTGTAATCTTTCTTTTCTTTTGGAACCATCTTCTGAGGTTCATCTGCAAGCCCAACAGAGAGCTTGGTGGGCATATGTGGTCCATCATAGATCCTGTCAAGGTATTCTGGATCAACAGAGTCTAAGAATATGATCATTCTCTCTTTCCATACTGGATATTCAGATGCCTTAAGGATTGGAACTCTAAAGGATGAAGCTTGTGATTTTTCAGACATGATTGTGATTAAGATCTCATTGTAGTAATCTTAACAGAGCTGGCTCTGACACCACTTGTTAGGTCCTATAAACTCACTATATAAGTTTATATAGTGAACACAATCAGTAAAGCAGAATGACAATATAAGAGGTTGAAAACAATAAACTCTTATTCACAAAGCTTGAATGGTTACAAAAACTCTCTCAGTGATTTATATTGTATCACTAAGAGCTGCTAGGGTTCTTGACAATATACTCGATAACTCAACTCTTATAGAGTAACCCTAATCTGTGTTTATATAGACACAGTTACAAAATCAATCTCTGATTTGATATCCTATAAATCAGCTATGTATTCTATCAATCCAAGATTGCTCCAGTTTTCTGTTTAGTTTCCATAGTCAGCAAATCACTCCTCCGCTTCTATCCTTCCTTGAAGTATATCCGCTTCTGAGCTCTTTCCACGTGTAAACTCTGATGAGTCTTGACTATGTAAACTCTGATCAGACTTTATCAAACTCTGGTCAGACTTTACTAAACTCTGATCAGCTTCATCAAACTCTGATCAGCTTCCAGTTTAAACTCTGATCACTCCTGTTCTAAAACAAACTTTAAGAACATTAGTAATCATCAATTATATCTAACAATCACACATTACATATTCAAGGTATTGTTTTGCTCATTTAGATACTTTGTTTGTACTTGTTGAAGTTCCACCCTTAATATAATTTGATCGTGCATTTACTCATGCGTAACGGCTAACATATGTAAGGGTGGAACTTCAACAGGTACAAACAAAGTATCTAAATGAGGAAAAAAATATCTTGAATATGTAAGGTGCGGTCATATGAAAGACCAATACAAAAGAATTTTTTAATTTTAAAATGGCGACTTTGTCTACAAAACTAATAAACAAATACTTGATGCATACCAACCAAAAACTGTTGGAAACATTAGACTGAACTATCGGTTTTGAAAATTTAGGATATTGAACGGGTATGCTTTGAAGCACTTTTTCTGCCCGATCTATAAATCTCTTAGAATCCTCGTCTTGATATAGGCCATTAATAAGAGTTCGCCTCCGGCTCGAGCTAAAGTTGTCAAAAACACGATAAGTTGATAAAACTATGAATCATTATTAAGACTATTAACTTAATTGCTTTTAGAATATTACAAATAAGGGGCAATGATTATAATAGAATATTTTTACCTCACTTCTCTTTGATCAAGTAAATTACCCTGCTAGAGAACACAAGACAACTTTACTATTTAGTTTAGTTTAATCAAATAACAAAATTATGTATGAATATACTGCAGTTTTCGGCAAAATGTTCACTATCAAATTACTAATAAAACTTCATCAAATTATATTGTCATCATAATATTTTATTAATTTTGACATAAGTATATATATTATTAAATAAGTTATTAGGAGGAACAAAATTGAACTTTCTACTAGTATAAGGACCATTGTGTGGAAAGACCGACTTACCAGCCTTGATCGTTAGCCGTTGCTACGGAAGCGAGCGAGCTCCTGGAGAAGAAAATCAATATATCACTTATGGAGAGTCTTATCATTGGTAATGCTAGGGCTGAGCATTCGGTCGGTTCGGTTCAAAACCGAACCGAACCGAAAAAACCGAAAACCTAATAAGCCTTTTTCTCGAAACCGAACCGAATCGAATTATCATTCTCAACCGAACCGAACCGACCGAATTATTTCGGTTCGGTTCCGGTTTAAAAAACCGAATTTTTTAAACAGCCTGAATTGCTTGTAAATTAGAATCTGTAGTTAAAAATTTCAGGGCCAATGGGCATTTGATATGGCACCAGTGAACAGGGAAGTCACGTAACAAATGAAAAAGACCATTAGAATGATGCTTGCAAGTGAAATAAAGGAAATTATGAACTTGAGAAAAGAAGCAGTAGGATAGATTCGTGTTACGGTGGAGATTCTGGAGACTTAATCGGAGTCGGAGAACCCAGAGGATGAGAGGACTGAGGAGAGTCGCCGCACACGCAATGGAATTAGGAGTTAGGACATTAGTTTCTAATTTCTAGGGTTATACTTATCTGTATATATTTAATATATTATATATTTATTTTGTATTTAATAAAAACTTCGGTTATTTCGGTTTGAACCGAAATATTATATCAAAAACCGAACCGAAATTCTTTTCAGTTAAAACCGAAATTTTCAGAAAAATGAAACCAAACCGAACCGAAATTGTACGGTTCGGTTCGGTTTTTCGGTTTCGGTTCGGTTTTGCTCACCCCTAGGTAATACATGAGTACTAATTTGGCACAAAATATTAGTCATATAAATAGTTTTGTAAAGTAATATGACGTTTAGTGGTCATGAATTAATAAATAAGATACAGAATGATATTTCATCACACGCACTCTCTCTCTCTCTCCCTCTTGTCCTCTCTATAAACACTTTATTTTTCCCGTTAAATTTTTATACGATCTCGCGTGGTCTTGTACTTTTCTCAACTAATTTTCTCAATTATATAGAAAACACAAGACAGTTCATGATTCGTAGTCGTTTATAGTGGTTGCTTCATAGTGTTTCTTATTTGAAAATTTAAAAAAATAGCTGGTATCTATTAGTTTTAATGTTTATAGTGTTTTGTTTGACAAAATAGTGATGTTTGTGTTCTAATAAGTAAAATAACAACTGAACTGAGTTGACGTGTTAAATTAATTGTGGGCACATAAACTATTTGAGTAATTGCAGCTAAGATATGTTAGCTTAGACTACACTTGAGTGTTAAGGAAGGTGATTCCTCCAACCCTGACTTTTAGTAAGGGCAAGTTCAACTATGTGCTAGTACACTTTTTATAAATATTATAAACTAAAGGGCACTAGTGACTTAACATCACTATTCTGTATGTTAACTGAAACAATAGTTCCTATATTCATTCCTCATTGAAATAATAAAAATTTATTTAAACTAGTAGTAAATGGAAAATAGTGGGGACAAAAAATGTATGAAGTTTAAACTAGTGAGGACCTCAAGCATAGAAAAGGAGGTAAATGAATATTTTATTCCAAACAATGAAATAGAAGATGACTAGTGCTTACCTTGAAATAGGGGGTGTTGAGGTTGTCCAAGTGATTTAGGGAATCACTATGATACTCTTGGAATACTACTTTATATCACATTCCCTATATTTGAGTTTAGAAACTCATTTAGTGAAGGTGTTGGACTTGCTCTAAGAGTACCGGAAGAAAAGGAAAGTGAGAACTATTTAGTAACAATAGGTTAAGCCTATGGGAAAATTCAAAGAGGTCTCCGCTAGAAATCATCTTAAAATTAAAGGGGATTTTTGTCCTTCTTGTAAGGCGAAGAAGAAAGACCAAGACATGAATGCATAAACTCATGTCACTTCACGATCTCTCTAGAGAATGGGAACAACAACGTGGAGATAAGATGCATGTTATATAGGTCAAAACCAGAGATGTCTCTTGACATAAAGACCCAACCAAGAAACATATAGAAGTTTATGTGCATCTTATTAAAGGTTTCCACAACATGAAAATTATATAACTTTAACAGCAGTGTGCTCATATTTGAATTCGTGTGCTCTACCCCCATCCCCCAATATGGAAAATTGTTTGCCTCTCCTCCTTGTTAAAGTTATAATCTTCATGTTGTGGAAACTCTTAATAAGATGCATAGAAACTTTTATATGTTCCTTTGTTGGGTCTAGTTGTACTCACAGTGATGCAGCTCCTCTGTGTCTGCCTTGTAGCAAAATCATTCACAAATTTATTCCTAGGTTTCTCTAAGCCTTGCCTATTTGTAATGCTTCCCCTTCTCAAGGAGCTGATTCAAACAATTAATATATGAAATCTTTACTAATTGTCTTTTTTAACATAAAAATTGTTGTTAAATCTACAAATTATATGCCCGTAATTAATTAAACATCCACTTGCTCTCATTTAAGGTGTTATTTCAGTTGTCTACAACACAATGTACCTGTGATGTGATTTGTCAAACAACACAGCACAAGCATTAGATATACTAGATAACCATTATATTTCTATTTTCATATAAGAAATATTCTAATATTACTACAACTATTATAGACCACTACTAATCAACTCAAACATATTGGAAATCCACATATCCAATAATAAGCACCATGGATCTAACCTGATAGGAACAACACAAATTCACTTGTGTCAATTGCCATGTCAATACTTGGAGTTGAATCATTCAACTGTTCTTAAATTTTTTGGCTTCACTCAGTGTACACTTTATAAAAATGGCAACCCTCGTATCAATTCCATTTTTTTACAAGGTGATGATTTCTGTTGGAGTGTCTGCCCCAAAACACTACTATAAACTAGGCAGACAACTCCTATATATTTGCCTTTTGTGTTTTTTAGGGTTAAAAATACAAGATGGGCCGTGTTTTTTTAGGGTTAAAACCCCAGCCCACACTCTAGCTTATATTTAAAATAATATTTGTTGAATTTAATTTATATTATTTATGAATATATATCATTTATTTAATTAAATTTTTCTCATTAATTATATATTGTATCTTTTATTTAATAAAAATAGATTATAAGTACGCTGTTTAATAAATAACATATTTTAATATACATTTTATTTGATTTTGAGATAATTTTACTACTTTTTTGTCACTTATTAGAAATAAATAATATACTAGAAGAGTATTTCTTATATTTGAATCAAAATATTAAATCATACATTTATATAATTATTAAATATCACCATTTAAATAAATTTCGAATACTAGTTAACTACGTATTGTAATTTTCATTTAGTAAAGATCAAAAATAGATATTGCATATTACATATAAGAAAGTATAGATTAAATTATAAAGATAAATAAAAAATATATGAAATTTTTAATACAGAATAATAAACCCTTAATTCAGATAATACTTATATGTGTGTGTATTATAGAAAATTTAAGAAAATAAACAAATGATATACATTGAAAACATATTACTTTATGTATAATGTATAATTTGTTAAGTTTTTTTTACATGCATGACATAATCACAAATTGCCCTCCCTTTGTCATTAGCAAGCAAAATACACATATTTTGCATTAAAATATGAAACTTTTAGCAGATTCATTATTTTATATATAGAATATTTATTATTTATTTTTCTTAAGTGAAAATATAATATAGAATTAATGAGTTTTTTAAATTTATTTAAATAAAGATATAGATATTTTTATATGATATAAACTGTATTTGAAAATTATAATGTAAAATTTATTAGTTTTTTTTAGTTTGATGTGTTTCAGTTGTTTATATTGACATCTAATTTTTTTCAGGTTTTCATTTATTTATCTTGTGAATTAATTTGTATTACTCGAAAGTAGAAAATTCAAGCACTTATGGTGTAAAACGATATCATATAAATTATGCTTACTATATTTTTAAAATGCCGGAAAAACTATTAATTTATATATAAATATATAATACTTGGGAATACACTCAACAATTTTAAATTCTATAACGATTTAATCCATAATTTGTCCTAATAAATTATATGTAGTTAATATTATCACGTGAGTATTATGTGTTTAATATATATATATATATATACACACACACACACACACATATATATAAGTGTCATTCATTTTGTTTTTAAAATATAATATTATTTGTCTTTTTATATAGTATATAATTTGTGTGTAAAATATAATATATTCATTCCTTGTTTTAATTAATGGAAAATTGCAATTTATATTCAATTAGTGTTTAAAATTTAATAAAATACTAATATTAAAATAATGATACGAATATATGATTTAAGTTATAAAAATATAAAAATCATATATCTAAGTGTAATAGTTTATTTCAGATCATGAGGATATATTCTATTAGTTTATTATTAATTTTTAATAAGTAAAACATACAAAAGAAAAAGTTTCTCAATCAAATGAATTTGAATATTAACATATATTATTTAATATATAGTATATTAATTATTTATTTTTATTGAGTAAAAAATATATTAGATAATTAACGAGCATTTTAATTTAATTGAATAATGATATTTCATTAGTGATAAAAATTAATTTACTATATTAGCTAGGCTGGCTAGAGTGTTGCTCAGGTTTTTAATCCTAGAAAAATATAAAGTGTAAATGTTACGATTTACTTGATCTATCAATTAATTTAGTATTTTACATGTTACTTATTTTCTAGGTGAAATAACCTCCTTTCCCTGTTTCGTTTAAGTTTAAACATATACCTAGGGCTGGCAATTTCGGGTTTCGGGTCGGGTTGACAGTCGCGGGTCAAAAAATTTACCCAACCCGAACCCGACCCGAAAGTTTAATGGGTCAGAATACCCAACCCGAACCCGACCCGCACTACCCGCGGGTAACCCGAACCCGACCCGAAAATTAATATTTATTAATAAAAATATTATTTAAATAATAAATAAATAATATTTTAATCCAAATAAATTAATATTTATTAAATTAAATAATTTTATATTAAATTTAACTAATAAATTTTATAAAAATAATAAAAATAATATAAATAAATATAATATTTATATTATATATTAATTTTCGGGTAATTTCGGGTCAATTTCGGGTAACCCGAATTCAACCCGAAAATGATCCGTTTTTTCTGGGTTGATTTTGGGTCAACCCGAATTCGACCCGAACCCGAAAAACCCCAACCCGAATTCGTATTTTGGGGGTCGAATTCGTGTCGGGTTGTCGGGTCGGGTCCAATATTACCCACTGCTTTGTAGTCTGATTTTTGCCGAGTTGTTTTGGTTGTTATGAGTTCTGCAATCTGATTTGTTGGGTCCGTTTCTGAGTTCAGTTTCGAGTTGTGGGTTTTAAGTTAGTTTATCCGAGTCCAGGTGTTGAGCTGTGTTTTAGTCATGTTTCTGCCGAGTTAGATTCCTGTTCATACCGAGTTGCTTGCTGGATTTTGTATTTCCGAGTTTCCACCGAGTCCTGTTTTGTTGTTTCGTTTTCATCTGAGTTTGCTTTTCTCTTGCGATGGGTTTATTTAAATCTGATATGCAGCGTTTTCTTCTTGCTGCTAGGTTCTTGTTTAGCTTACGAGTTTGAATGGGTGTAGTTTTAATTTGCTGAATTCAGAGTCTACAGAGTCGCATTTGTGTTTTGTGCTTTGTCTTTGTTGCTTTGTCTGTGCGTTTTTCTTTCGTACCGCCGAGTTTAGTCTTGTATTCCGAGTTTTCGCTAGGCTGCGTCCTGATTTCTGTAGTTATAGAATTGTATTTGAGTCCACATTTGAGTTAGTGTTGCCGAGTTGTTTGTCTGGGTTTGTTTCTACTGAGTCTTGGCTGTTAGATGTCTGTTTTCTGAGTCGCAGAATCAAGTCCAGTGTTTAGTTTAGTTTAGTCGAGTCCCTGAAATTTGTCGAGCTGCTGCGTTTTGTTGTGTCATTTGGCTGCGTTTCGGTTTGCTGCTTGGCTGTAGTCTGTGGTTGTGTAGTTAATAGGTGTAAGTAGTTGCTGAGTTTTTCTTTGTATTTTGTCAAGTTTCCGAGTCATAGCTGGTAATCGAGTCAATACTCTGCTTCGATGCCGAGTTACTGTGAACGAGTTGTCGAGTCTAGTGCTGAGTTTGTTTGTCCTCTGTTCTTATTTTCGAGTTCTACGAGCGTTGTTCTGAGTTTGGTTGGTTTTTAATTCGTTAGTTTGTGGATGGGTCGAGTACACTGTTTAGCAGATTGTTTGTATTCATTTTGCTAGCTTAGGTGGCATTTTCTTTTCATTTTGATTATGCTGTTTCTGTGTCGCTGGCTTCATGTTTTATTCAGGTGTGTGGCCAGTTGTTTTATATAGTTAGAGTTTTGATTTAGTCATGTCGTCATTGGGTTGATTAATTTCGTTAATTAATCTTGGTAATTAGTTTTAATTAATTAAGGTTAATTAGATTAGACTCTTTGTTTAATTTAATTAAAAGTAGTTTTTTTTAGAAAAAAAACTCCCATTTTCTCAACTTTGTTCTAATTCGCCTAGGTTAATAATTAAAGGATTGCGATAATAATTTTAATCTCTGTGGACGAATCATAAATACTAAAACGAAGATCGTGCGCTTGCGATTTTATAACCATATTTTCTAGCACATCAAGTTTTTGGCGCCGCTGCCGGGGATTAAAATTAATTTTTCGCTCCTTTATTTTTAATCTTTCGGATTAGTTTGTTTCTCACTATTTTTGTTTTTATTTCGAGGAGGAATATTCGAGAATAATGGAGTAAAGTGGACAAATGTTGCTCGGATTTGGAAGCTTGCTTTGGTAGCCCGTATCTCTCCACTCTTATTTTTCGTTTTTATTTAGAAAATCACAAACAAATCTGAAAATTGAAAAAACACAAACAAATTAAAAATTTAAAATCCAAAAATAGTAGTTAGAAATACATATGTGTTGCATCATGCATTTAATCACTTAGGGCACATCATTTAGATTTCAATTTTTTGTTTTTAAATTTTCGTACCTTTAATTATGGTGATCGCTGGAGGACCCAAAGGTGCGTAAATTTTTTCTTTTCTTTAGATTAAAACACGCAGTGTAGAGCATCCATAGTTGTTTATAGCTTTAATTAAATCATTGTGTGGAGCATCATTTAAATAAATCTTAAGGGCAAAACCCAATCACAAGATAAGGGAAGGGATTTCATCACTCTTTCCTTGGCCCACAACGACTTAATTCTTCATTTTGCATTCCCTAGCCTTTTAATAAAATTGAATTAGACGTTAGCCCCTAGGATTTCGCGCTCAACTAGGAAGGTACCTAAAAGACGAGGTAATCTTTAATTATTCCGACTTTTCGGTGTCTAAGGAAAGCGAAAGCTTACCTGGCCGATTAAGGTTTGGTGTCTAAGCGAGGAGATTGGCCTCTTGGCAATGCCTGCTCCAAACTGGCCAGACCGGTCCGAATAATTTCTGATTTATCGAGTTTTTGGTGGTCCTTAAAGTTAGGAGCAAGGTCTAGTTCATTTTATTAGGGAACCCTAGACTTAAGTTTTTCTTTCTCTTTTACACCCTTTATTTTGTGTGTTTTACTTTTTCGCACTTATTTGCTACATGTTTATCGTTTATGCGAACTACTTGGGTTAGGAACGAATCATCTAGATTAGTAAGACCGATAGTCGAGATTCCTTCTTCTTCATCTTCTTCGGACTCCGAACCCATAGAAGCTAGCAATTCGATATCAAACATGGCCGTGTCTCTTAAAGACCGTTGTTACCCGTCTCGTTCAAGTCAACCTTCGTGCATCACCCTTCCTCCCGTAAATGGGAACAATTTTGAAATCAAAGCTCACCACATTAGCATGTTACCTAAATTTACCGGGAGTGAGGGTGAGGATCCTTATCTTTTTATCCAAGAGTTCGAGGAAGTTTGTTCCCTCCAAAAACTCCACCAATTAACGGAAGATTCGATTAGACTTAGGCTCATCAATTTTGCGCTTAAGGAGAATAATAAAAAATGGCTATATAGTCTGCCCGTTAATTCTATCTCCACGTGGGAGGGGTTCGTTGTGGTGTTTCTTAAAAGGATTTTCCAAATCATAAGACTACTCGAATTACAAATGAAATAAATCAATTTCATCAAAAGGAAAATGAGTCTTTTTGGATTTTCTTTGACCGCTTCAAAAATCTTCTCTCACAATGCCCCCACCACGGAATAGAAAAATGGAGACTTTGCAAGATAGTTTACGAGGCCTTAGATAGTCAAACCACCGCGTTATTAGAGTCTATGTGCCAAGGTAAATTCATGGAAAAAGATGAGGACCAAGGGTGGGAATTTTTCGAGGATTTAGCGGAAAAGACTATGATGTGGGAGTCAACTAGGGAGCCCAAAAAGTCAATTCAGTCATCTAGCGCTAGGGGCTTGCATTCGATAGGAAATAATGTGGCAACCGATGCCAAACTAGCCACCCTAACTAGGAGACTTGAAGCTTTAGAAACAAGTAAATCTCCCCCACAAATGTCGATGCTCGCTAATTACAATTTTCAAAATCCCGGCACCCAACCTTCGCACGAACTTGAACAAGTAAATGCGATGTTTCAAAATTCTAGGAATGATGCGTTTGCACCCACTTATAATCCCGGGTGGAGAAATCACCCAAATTTCTCATGGACCCAAGGTCAAAATTGTCAAGTTCCTCAACCCAATTTTCAAATGAATCAAGGGCCAAATTCTTTTCCAACTCCTCAACAAAATTTTCAACAAAGGCCCAACCCAAACTCTTACCCAAATCAAGGTCCAAATTCATGTCATAACCCAATTCAAACTCCTTTGAATCCTCCCGGTTTCAATGATTCGGATAAACGCCTCAATTCTTTAGAAAAGAGTTTGGAAGCCTTAGTTAAATCGCAAACTAATTTGACTCAATCACAACAAACCTTCATGACAACCCTAACCCAAGATAGGCAAATTTTGCATTCTAATGTGCAAGCCGTGTCTAAGTTAGAGGCCCAATTGAGTCAATTAGCTAGCGCGTTGTGTGAGCGAGAGTAGAACAAATTCCCAAGTCAACCCGAGGTCAATCCTAAGTTTCCTCTCAATCAAAGACCTCCCGAGAATGTTAATGCGATTATTTCTATAAGGTCGGGAAATCAAGTGGATAACAAAGTTGGTGAGAATGTTAATGAAAATGAGGAGTCGATTCCTAGAACAAATCCTTCTTTGTCTAGCACTAATCATGATAAGCCCGAATGTTCAAAAGCCCGTGAGTCTATGAGTGAACCTAGTTCCGGGCCCATTTCTCAAAAGCCCAACGAAGAAGTTTATAAGCCAAAGGTTCCTTACCCACAAAGACTCATTCGTCCTAAACAATCGGCCCAAATGGAACAAATTTTAGAGGTTTTCAAACAAGTCAAGATAAACATTCCTCTTTTAGATGCCATTCAACAAGTTCCTTCGTATGCCAAGTGTCTAAAAGATTTGTGTACCCATAAGAGAACCACTCACGTTCCTAAGAAAGCCTTTTTGACCTCGCAAGTAAGCTCGATTCTCTCGAATAATATTCCCGTGAAATATAAGGACCCCGGTTGTCCTACAATTTCTTGTGTCATAGGCAATACTTTTGTGGATAAAGCTTTACTTGATTTAAGAGCGAGTGTGAATCTTCTTCCTTTCTCGGTTTACCAAGCCCTAGGTTTAGGGGATCTCAAGACCACCAATATGACCCTTCAACTTGCCGATCGTTCCATTAAAATGCCAAAGGGGATTATTGAGGACGTGTTGATAAAAATCGGTGATTTTATCTTTCCCGTTGACTTTGTTGTTCTCGAGACTCAACCCGTCTCGAATCCTAAGAACCAAATTCCTATAATTTTAGGACGACCTTTTCTTGCTACATCCAATGCATTAATTAATTGTAGGAATGGTTCAATGAAGCTCACATTCGGAAACATGACCATTGACTTAAACATTTTCAATGTAGGAAAAGAACCCAATGAGCTTTATGAGCAACCGATAGGGGTTAATGTGGTCAACAAGTTTGTCACATGGTCTAGTTTTGAGGATAGTAAGATTGAGTCTCTTCTCAACGAGGATTTCAAAGTCAACAACGAGAACAATAGGGAATATCATGAGTCGTTGAAAGAGTTGACCTCAGAAGAGTTGTTAGGAGAATTGAACGACATTTGTTCAAAATGGAAAACTCCACCCGAGATTGTTAGTGTGAACCCTAGGCCCGATTTTGCGAGTCATGTTGGTGAAACACCAACATTTGACTCCTTGTTCCCTCATTCACATAGAGCTTTAGGAGAGGATGACATCATTTCTTACATCGTTCCTAGTGATTTATCTCATGACCAAAATTTCATTGTCTCTAATTTGCTTGATAATAAAGAAGCATTAAGTTGGTTTAGGGAGAACATTAGTGATACTTGTCCCATAGGGATGAACGATTGTCACATGCTAGAGAAAGTCTTTGTGCATAAAAATTTTCGAAAACATTTTTACTCTTTCTCGAAGCTCCCTCCCATCTTTCCTTCCGGAATTGGCTGATTCGCTTCCGTCTTCGAACCTTCCCTCGTGAGATTCAGGTATGGGGAAGGAAATGTGTGAGTAGTGTAAGTTTTCATTCGTAAATAAAAATCCCCTTCATATCCATTTCAGGTATTTTCCCTCTTTACTCTCTTATTTCAATTCTATCTTTTGCATACATTGAGGACAATGCATGATTTAGGTATGAGGAGGGCTTTAGTGTAATTCTTAAAAAATGAAAAAAAATCCTAAAAATTGAAAAATTAGAAAAATCCAAAAATAGAGATGTTTTAGCTAAGTTGTCTTTCCCTCACTCGAACTTTAGGAGTAGTTGGTGTTTAGCATATTTTTCGAAAAGTATATATATGTAGTGTCTTTTAGATAATTTGAACGTAGTTGAGTAAGGTTGTCTTTTTGGAACTTGTATCGACCGATTTGTACTTGTAATTCCAAGATGGCACACACATTTGCACAAGACCTTTGATGGAGAGATTGTCTAGTGACATTATTCGATACCTGAGAGAGAACCCACATGTTGAAACAATGTCGAATCGAACCTTTGCGAATAAAAAAAAAATAGAAAAAAAGAGAGAAATAGAAAAAGAAAAGAAATAAGCTACTTCAATACCCATTGTTCTTTATAGATAAAATCTTTAGATAAATGGGCAAAAGTAGATTGGCTAGTCTCGTTTTGTGGCCTTTGTTACTCGAGCAATTAAGTCCGTCGGGGGATTTCAAAACCTAGTGCCCTAAGACCGTTTGGTTTGGGAGTCACTGACCTAAAGCTCGCTACATGGGTAACATTGTTTGCCTAAGAAAACGGACAAAATAAAGTCAATGCAAAAAAAAAAAAAATAGAAAAGAAAAAAAGAAATAAGAGTTTGTGAAGTTTGGCTAGATATTTGTTTCGATAGAGATTGGGTCAGTTCAAAATTGGTTGAAAAAGAGAAAGTGTTCTTAAACAATTAGTTACCATCAAAGGCCTTAAATTACTTACACTACTTGGATTTCTAGTAAATCTTTGTGTCGATGCAAGTAGATTAGAGACAACTGTATCTTGATTATTAGTAGATGAGTCTTTAAGTCGTATTTTCCTTAAAAACGCTTTTTGTTAACACCAACGAAATTAGAGTAGAGTCGAGTAGACACTTGCTAGAATGTCTCGAAGATTTTATGGGTATATCTTCTGTAAACCCTTAGGAGACAAAACTCCTCTTGTAGAGATCGTCTACGAGTTTAACGGGTTGGTGAACCTAAAATCACCCGTCACACCTACGAAAAGGAGCCTAGGAATCGCATCTAGTTTTCTTAGTTTATTTTCTTTTCTTTTGATTTTTACTCGAGGACGAGCAAAAGATAGGTATGGGGAAGTTTGATTAGTCCATATTTTTGCATATTTAAGTGCCTATTTTTTGTTTATTTTCGTAGTATTAATCGCTTATTTATTTTATTTCAGAAAATTGTATATAAATAAAGAAAGAAGAGAAAGTGCAAAAAAGGGGAAGAAAAAGAAAAGAAAAGAAGAAAAAAGAGAGTTGGCAAGTAAGGGGGCACATGGAGGGATATGATCTACCCAACACACAAGGCACATGGATGGTCAAGATTTAGCCACCCTACCCCTAAACCCTAAATCTTTAGCTATAAATTCCCCCATCTCTTTACTTGTAATGATCATCTTTTTAACCTAGTCTTTTCCTAGTTGGTAGATAGTATAGTGCTAGATCTTCTTTTGTTCTCTCAATTTCATACCACATTTGTAAACACTTTTATTTTAATGCAAATCTTCTTTTAGCTTAATCTTGTATTGTCTCTATTTTCTTGCTCCAAGTGAAATGTTGCTTCTTAGTACCACCATATGCTTCATTGCTTTTTGGGAAAAAAAGAAGTCATTGAGCTTGATATTAATGTAGATCTCTTACTTTTTAGTTTTAATTTTTGAAGAAACTTAAACTCTAGCACAAAATTAATTTGTGTGAGGGGCTTAATGTTTCAGATTAAAATTCGGCAGGGTAGTATTTTGATTATCGTCTAGCAGCCTATTTATACGCTTTTATTTACATGCTTTTAAAACCCACAAACATAAAACCTCCTTTCCCTGTTTCGTTTAAGTTTAAACATATACCCACAGCTCTGTTTCTTTTATATCCCAACAAACCCAGTCCCTTTTCAAGTTCAGTTTTAAAACCCCATAAATAAGTTGTTGATTTTTTTGTTTCGAGTTTTGCCAAGCCATTAGTCTGAGTTTTGTAGTCTGATTTTTGCCGAGTTGTTTTGGTTGTTATGAGTTCTGCAATCTGATTTGTTGGGTCCGTTTCTGAGTTCAGTTTCGAGTTGTGGGTTTTAAGTTAGTTTATCCGAGTCCAGGTGTTGAGCTGTGTTTTAGTCATGTTTCTGCCGAGTTAGATTCCTGTTCATACCGAGTTGCTTGCTGGATTTTGTATTTCCGAGTTTCCACCGAGTCCTGTTTTGTTGTTTCGTTTTCATCTGAGTTTGCTTTTCTCTTGCGATGGGTTTATTTAAATCTGATATGCAGCGTTTTCTTCTTGCTGCTAGGTTCTTGTTTAGCTTACGAGTTTGAATGGGTGTAGTTTTAATTTGCTGAATTCAGAGTCTACAGAGTCGCATTTGTGTTTTGTGCTTTGTCTTTGTTGCTTTGTCTGTGCGTTTTTCTTTCGTACCGCCGAGTTTAGTCTTGTATTCCGAGTTTTCGCTAGGCTGCGTCCTGATTTCTGTAGTTATAGAATTGTATTTGAGTCCACATTTGAGTTAGTGTTGCCGAGTTGTTTGTCTGGGTTTGTTTCTACTGAGTCTTGGCTGTTAGATGTCTGTTTTCTGAGTCGCAGAATCAAGTCCAGTGTTTAGTTTAGTTTAGTCGAGTCCCTGAAATTTGTCGAGCTGCTGCGTTTTGTTGTGTCATTTGGCTGCGTTTCGGTTTGCTGCTTGGCTGTAGTCTGTGGTTGTGTAGTTAATAGGTGTAAGTAGTTGCTGAGTTTTTCTTTGTATTTTGTCAAGTTTCCGAGTCATAGCTGGTAATCGAGTCAATACTCTGCTTCGATGCCGAGTTACTGTGAACGAGTTGTCGAGTCTAGTGCTGAGTTTGTTTGTCCTCTGTTCTTATTTTCGAGTTCTACGCAGCGTTGTTCTGAGTTTGGTTGGTTTTTAATTCGTTAGTTTGTGGATGGGTCGAGTACACTGTTTAGCAGATTGTTTGTATTCATTTTGCTAGCTTAGGTGGCATTTTCTTTTCATTTTGATTATGCTGTTTCTGTGTCGCTGGCTTCATGTTTTATTCAGGTGTGTGGCCAGTTGTTTTATATAGTTAGAGTTTTGATTTAGTCATGTCGTCATTGGGTTGATTAATTTCGTTAATTAATCTTGGTAATTAGTTTTAATTAATTAAGGTTAATTAGATTAGACTCTTTGTTTAATTTAATTAAAAGTAGTTTTTTTTAGAAAAAAAACTCCCATTTTCTCAACTTTGTTCTAATTCGCCTAGGTTAATAATTAAAGGATTGCGATAATAATTTTAATCTCTGTGGACGAATCATAAATACTAAAACGAAGATCGTGCGCTTGCGATTTTATAACCATATTTTCTAGCACATCATTAAGTAAAGCAAGAGTCGGTTATCTTTATTTTGTATCGGTACCTATAACCTGTCCCATTTCTAATTAACATTAAACTTTAAGCTGGCTACTTTCTTTTGGTATTTATAATTCTAGATTTAGTAACTGTGGTATCAGAGCTACCAAAGGCATTAGTTAAGAGTGAAATTGTGTGAGGAAAACACTAAAGGTATTGTGAGATAAGTGAGGGAGTGAAACAGTAGGTGAATATCAGAAGGTCATTCTAATATGGCAGACACAAGCAATTTTGAACAACCAAGCATTCCAAAGTTTAAAGGTAACTATGATCACCCGAGCATGTTAATGGAGAACCTCTTAAGATCAAAAGAATACTGGAGTATTGTAGAAACTAGTTACACTGAACCTCCTCATCCAGTAGAAAAATAAAATTTTTGGAATTGCTGAAAAGGAATGTTTAGAGGAACTAAAGGTAAAGGATCTGAAGGCAAGGAATTATTTGTTTCAATCAATTGACAAATTAGTTCTAAAAACTATCATATAAAAGGACACATCAAAAACAGTTATGGGATTCCTTGAAGAGAAAATATCAAGGGAATAAAAGAGTTCAACGTGCCCAACTCCAAACACTCCGCGGAGTTTTTGAGATTCTGGAGATGAAAATTGGTAAATCAGTAAATGCGGGAGAAGATATGTTAGATGTGAATATTATTGAGAAATCTTATGCACTTTGACCGAGAAATTCAATTATATAGTTTGCTCCATAGAAAAGTCAAAGGATATAGATCACTGGATGAATTGTACAGCTCATTGCTTGTACATGAGCAGAATATCGAAAGGTTAATAGTGAAGAACAGACCCTTAAAGTTACAAGTGGTGAAATAATCGGGGGAAGAGGACGTGGATATACCAGAGGCAGAGAGGAAGAGGACGTGGAGGAAGGCAACCTTTCACTAAGGCCAACATTGAGTGCTTCAAGTGTCACAAGTTTGGTCCCTTTGAGTATGAGTGCCCTAACTCAGATAAATTAAAAGGTCAAGTTTGCAGAGTTTGATTAAGAGATGGTACTCATGGCTCATGTTGAGATGGATGATTACATAAAAGAATGGATGTGGTTTTTGGACTCCGGATGTAGAACCAAGAACCGTTAATTTGGATGTAATATTATTCATAAAAGATGTGGGAAACTCGATATATAATAGTTTTACGAATTTCGACTAACGATATAGTGATTTTTTTTATATAATTTTTTTAATTATTAACTCATTTGAGTCAGTTTTGTAACCAGTGACCCACTTTGCATTTGAACGTAAGTGACCTATTTGATAATTAATCCATTGTGTAAATATGATTGGGATGAAAGTTGTAACAAAAAATATAATGATAGTTTTAAGATGAATGTAACGTAATGGATAAAATAGTAATTTTAAAATTAATTAGTGTTCAACAAGGGGTAAAATGGAAATTTCCAATTAAATGTAAAACTAATATAAAAAGATAAGACTAGTGTTAGGCATCAATTAATCCCTAATTGAAAAACTAAAGACTAATCATTCGAAAAAAGAAGGTCGCTGGTGCTAGTCACAGTCTTACAAAGTCCTTCAATCTCGTAATCGTTGTTCCTTTATGGTAAGTACTTGATTCTCACTTCTTCTCTGTGGGGGATCTAGATTTGTATATTTTATTATATGTGGATCGTATCTGGTGTTGTATAAGTACTTGATTCTCAATTCTCAGTATTGGATCTAGATTTGTATACTTTCGTTATATATAAATCGGACCTGTTTTGGTATAATTATGAGATATTGTAGCCGATCAATTTGATTTACGGTGCCAAAAAGCTTGAGAAGCTTGAGTTAGCAACTCTTATAGTAACAAGGATGATGAATTTATTTATTTACCATTTATTTCAGCTTATGAAATTTCTACGTTAAATTAGATAGCAATTTATCCAATTTTAGTATCTACTCACACAATCAAATCTCACATATAATAGAAACCTTTAAATTGATAAAAACATTCTAGGCATAAGTCAAGATATATATTGACATTAAGCAATCCATGAATCAGAAATTTAAAATTTTAAAGTAAATTATAGTGTTTAATCTTGACTCAACCCTTATATAAAGCGATTTTTATAATTATATACATATCTTATACAATTTATGGATATGAATTGTTATCGAATATTAAAAAATATGAAGGTGAAATTCGTGTTTTTGACTGCTCTTGTTTGACGAAATTCAACTGTCTTTATGAGATGCCTAGGTACCCTTAACGAATAAAGGACCAATTCAAAAACATAGTTGGCAGATACCTATATAGTACTTTCTCAAGTCTTTGAAATAATAGAATAAAAATAGGTATTTAAAATAGAATAGAGTTAATCCTTCATCTTTATTTTAAGTAGTCGATGCTTATCCATGAGTCTTGATAGTCATCTCTGAATATTTAGAATTTATATAGAACTCTACGGTTTTGAATTATTCTAATAGCTTCTTGATTGGGCTAGAAGTTACAAATATGGGCTTTGATGGGAGCTCGTGCCTTGATGTTTGACATTTTATAAATATTATGAAAATAATTAAGAAATTATAAAGCTAGCTCTCAATAAGTGGGTTTCTTCTCTTTTGGGCCTTTATTGTTCATAATATTTTAGTGCCATATTTTAACCCATATCATTTATCCACCAACTTTCGAGAAACATCGCCAAGTTTTCGTGAATATTAGTTCAAAAGTCTCATATTGTTTGAAAATTTTACAGTGCTCCCGGATGTTTTATGACATTCTTTGGTTTATTCTTCCTCACCTTATTTCGTAATATGGCCAAAAAGAAATCATTTGTGGATTATTTATGAATTTTCAAGATTTTTGTCGAATTAATTCTGATTTTCAGAATCATTTTATTAAACTCACAGTATTTTTGAAATCTCTAGATATAATTTTCATAATTATGTTTTAAATATTTCTTGTGGCATCGAGTATTTTGGAAATAATAAATATATACTTATAGTGCTGGACAATGATGTATAATCTCTTTAACCTAAATCTATTTAACTTTATAATAGTTGAAATTGTTATAACCAAAGTATAAATATGATTTTTTTGAGTACTATCAATCCATGCTCATATACATTTGTTTCTATTTGTTTCGAGTACAGAAAATTCCCATTCATGCCATTATTACCCCGGAAAAGTGGAACAACATGACTGAACCTGTGGTCGAACCATGTCTATAAAATATCTGAATTTTTGGTCAGAGAGTCGAGAGTCAGTATAAGGCCCCTGTCGACCACTAAATGTATTGTATTCACACCTTCGACGGTTATGCATTCTGTCATGGCAGTTGAATATAATATCCCGGTGAATTACTTTCAGTTTACTCCAATCCCAGCAAATTGAACAATTATGTTATGTTAACACAAGAGATGATCACGGTGTGCATTGTATAGGTATACCGATTTGCTTCATATTTTGTTTGACAGGTCACCAATTCGTGTTTAAAATTCTTAGTCTACTTCATCTAAAAAGTTTATGTACAAGCTAACATTTTTATGATACCTGTATGTCTTGATGAATTGCTGTAAATCCACAGATATAATCGGTGTGGTGGAGGATCCCGGTAATGTCTCCAACATACGTACTCGATTGGGTCAGAGGACGGTACACTCATTTACAATAACTGATGGTTTAGACTCCTGCAACATCAAAGTCTGGGAAGATCAGCAATCAAGTTCCAATGTGTTGTTCAACCAGAATCTGGACACCCGAGTTTGCATGTGATATTGACATGCATGCGGTTTCAGACTTTGTTACGTAAGGCACTGCATATTCAGCATATACTTGGTCCACACAATCCACTGCAGCGATATAATTCTTAAGCAAGAACAGAAGTGCATAAAAGTCAAAAAGATATTGAGATGAAAATCCAAAACCATCCCCAGTTTTAATAGGTATAAACATTATGTTCTAGTTATACGAACATTAATCATGTCGGGACGTATGAATTCCAATCCATGCAGCGATATTTATAGGTGCAGAGATATATACCATATCAATTAATCGGGAAAAAAAAGTAATTTTTATTTTTGATATTTTTTCTTTTTCCATAATTAAATAATCTGGAACAGAATCAGATTTAAAAACTTGCAAGCTATTATATTCCATAAATAATCTGAAACAGTATCAGATTAATTTATGCCAAGATATATACCATATCAATTAATCTGAAACAAAAAAAGTAGTTTTTATTTTTGATATTTTTCATCCAAAAATTCCGGAAAATTAGAAAAATAGAACGGAGCTATATGAGAGGCGCCACCTACACCCCCTCACTACTTCTCCTTTATATAAGTATATTGATGATTGATAGTAGCATCCATAATAAAATTATATTATAAAACTAGTTAAATAAACAACTACTATATTTGGTCCAACTATTGTTGTTCCTTTTTGCATAAAAATTAACGGATTAGTTAACTTATTCATTTATAGTATCTTAAAATAAAAATTGTTGTGTTACTTTTTTTTATATATATTTTATTTGAATTTGTGTAATCTAATATTAGAAATTAAAATACTCAAATAAGTATTTATAAAACTAGAAACGAAATGTATGTACATGTGATGTATATTATATATAATAATATGTATAATTTATGGAGTGATCATAAATAAAAATTTGAGTATCTTTAAATTATGTGATGTTATGTAATTATTTTATTTAGGTGACCTTTGGCTTGTGAATGACTTTGTCCTTTAACTTACTCTTGAGCCTTCATTATACTTGCAGGGCCGGCTCAACCAAATTTGGGGTCCTAAGCAAAACTTAAAAATGAGGCCTTCCATATTTATATATAATTTTTTTTGATATAATATAAATTTATTAATACAAGACCCTTATCATCTCAATATTGGATGTTGAACGATGAAGATGAGAAAGATACCAAAAAAAGATTATAATAGTTCAGTAGCTAGTCGTTGAGGAAGAGTTATGTACACACAACAGTGAAAACTGAAAAGACAAGCTCAAACACTAATTTCATCATAATTATTCATGATATATATATATTTTAATTTTTTTGAACAAATATTCATATAAATATGATAAATATTATTAATAGAAACATAATAAAAATAATTTATATTTCAAGAATCTTTCAAAAAAAATGATACTTTACTTAATTATTCTCATTTTTAAATAATAAATCAAAATTTTTTATATCAATCAAATATATTAAAAAAATCAAAATTATTTGGTAAAAGTTTGTTTTCAACAAATTTTTGATAAAACAAATATTAATATTTATGTATGCAGATATATATAAAAGAGTTTTAAAAATTTGGGGGCCCTTTTTTGTTTGGGGGCCCTAAGCCCCTGCTTAGTTTGCCTTATTGTAGAGCCGGCCCTGTATACTTGTAACCTATATTTCATGGCCTATATAAAGGCATTTTGTATTGCTTGAAAGGATATGAAAAATCTTCTCTATTCTCTTAGTTATTTGTTCTTCAAGTGCTCTCTTTGTAGTATCTCTTTGTAGTATATATATATATATATATATCACAACACGTTATGAGTATGATAGTTTAAAAAAAAAAAGGAAGGAGGGATTTCTAGCTTGCAACATTTATCAGAACAACAATCGTAGGCTTTTTCTGTTGCGGTAAAACTCTTCCAACTTATTCATATTTCTATATATGAAAACTGTGAGTTTTGTTATTGGTGGTATATGATACTTGGTGCATGTCTCCCTGCTTTTTATACTTGTTTGGTATTAGTTATTAAAGTTTGCTTGTTATTAATTGGTAAAACCGAACTTTCTGCAAAAGTTTCCCACTATGAGATTCGTTTTTCTTTGATTCAAACACTCTTCCAGCAAGCAGACTGACTGGATCTAGAAATATACAAAGCTAGTAATTAGGGTAGCATGCATGTACGTGAAAGATTACATATTGCATACATATATTAAATGAGACTGGAGATTTGGCACAACCCTTGGGAATAGTTAAAATAATATATGTTAGTCATGGTTAATTGTTTTTGTGATTTTTCTTATTTACGTATATATGCTTTCTTTATTTTTACTATCTTGTTTAGCAAATATCCAGGGAATATAATTTCATTTTGCATGCAACTTACATGCACCTATTTGCTTACCTTTTTAAACATTCTGATGTGTCAAACTTAAAGGAGCTTTTATGTGAAAGGCTATGGTTAATTTTAATTAAGTTTATGCATGCATATGCTATAATATTAATTCACCATTTTTATGTATTTTCTTAAGGCATAATTTTCTTGGGCCATGCGATAATTCATTATTGTTATACTTGTTTATATTAATGTCATCATTATCATATGTGTAATTGTTAGGTCCAGATTCGATTGTAGAAGGGGGGTTGAATACAATCGTCACAAAATAATCGCGGCGGAATAATTTGATTGGAATATAACTTGTTAATCAGATTTAAATTAATTAATATAACAATTTTTAAGTCGTTATATAATTAATATGGTTCGTTTTAAAGTCCACTAGTTCGTAGAATAGATTTGACAGGAAATATTCTAAATTAGCGGATTAAAACAACCGAGTGATCAAAGCACAAAAAACTGTGGATATAACAATAGCAAGTTTAGCACAACTTGAAAGCTTTACAATGCAATGAACAACTTACAAATGAAGAGGTGAAGCCATATATATAGGCAAACCCTTGAACTAATATGACAAAGCTAGACATGACAACTCTAGGAAGCTTCGATGACAATTTAAACAAGTGCTATGACATTTATATCAAAAGGTATGACAATTAGAAGCATTGTCATGGCACAAGTGAGAAGGTATGACAATCTAAGGGAAGGTATGACAATCAGAATGACAAACCAAGGGAAGGTATGACAATTAAAAGCATTGTCATGCTCTCCTAGAATCGGTATGACGAATGGTATGACAATCAGAGGGAAGGTATGACAATCGAAACTTGGTGCCTAAGACTTCAAGTGGCATGACAATCAGTGGATTGTCATACCTTGTGACTTCGGTATGACAATCAACAATTGTCATGCCTAAGTCATTCGGTATGACAAACCAAAGGTTTGTCATGCCTCCTGGCTATGGCAGGTGACATAGTGCGGTATGACAATCTATTAGATTGTCATCCGTGCCCAAAAACCATATAAAATGTATTTTCTTATATAATTAATCCAATAATTATCCACTTAATTATATTAATTATATAAATTCATAAATTAAATTAATTCGAGTGTGAATTAATTTAATAAATAAATTACATAACTTGTATAATTATTTTTAGATGTGAATTAATTAAAAGAATAATTATATTGAGCACTTCTTCAGCAGCAGGTCTTCTGACTTCCTTTAAAAGATCTGATTCTTTGTCTTAATTGAACGACCACCTATTGTTGATGCAGAATATTTAATCTGAGTAGCTGACACATAAATGTACTGTCTGGTTCATCTGTATCTAGCTGAATCAAATATTCTTTATCAATTAAACATTTGAGAAGTGGCTTGTTCGTCGAGTCTTTGTCTTCGTAGTTCTTCTTCATAAGTAGAAATAGTTTGGAATCTTCTGAATAAATAAAGTATTAAAACTTTATACCTTCTGGACTTCTGGACGTGCTGCAAAATATTATTTGTACACTGAGGCTTGAACATATTAATGAACTTCTTTCAGTGTTGTGCAGCAGCATCCTGAAATTCTTCAGACATATGATTTTAATAAATCATTTGACGTTCTTCGTACGGATTCCTTCAATAGTGCTTGCTATTTACTTTCTTTCTTATCAGAGTTGAGTTGATACTCTTAAATACAAATAGGCTTAACATATGCCTTTCAATCTCCCCTATTTGTTTGTTAACATAACATGCAAATTATCGAGAGGATAACTCAACTAACTGATAAGACAAAGGATTAAACATGAATTGTAAATTGCAAAAAGTTTCTGGTATTTCATTAAACATTGACCAGAATTCAAACAAGTACATTAGATTACACAAGGATGTTCTTTCTGAACATATATAACTATTTCCTTATCGAATCTAAAGATCAACTTCTCCTTCTTCTATGTCTGAACTGTGAAGGACAGGAGTTGACGGTTCTTCTCTGGTTGGCGCTTCTGATGTAGTGGATTCACCATGCTTCTTACGTTCCCTTTCCAGAGCCAGTTGATGTAACACTTCCATCTCTACAGGGTCTTTCCGGAAGTCTGATGGCTGAGCTTTTGTAACATTCTTCATCCTCCGGAAATATTGAGAAATATTCCTTCGGGTGCAGTAGGCTAGAATCACATCATCAGCATCAGACTTGGCTTTAGAAGCGAAGCCCTTGGTTCGAAGTAGAGTGGATGCTAGAGCCAGTTGCTTAGCAGGATACTTTGGTAAAGCTTCTTCATTTTGATAGACAGTGCTTAAGAGCTCCTTGTGAACGAACTTTACACAATATGGATTTTTGACAACCTGTGGACTGTTGAAGACAACACAATCCAACAGTTGGTCACGAAGGAGTTCGTTCAGGTTGGAGCATCGCTTTACCTTATTGCGAAGTACCCAGAGCTCAGATACAAAGAATGATTTAAGAAATTCAACAGATAACCTGAATGAACCATTTCTCTGTGTATATACAATCAGCTCCCACTGTTCTAGCAAGTTATTGACTCCAACAGTCAAGTAATCAATTTCCAAAGCAAAGGCATGCATAAAGATATCCTCATCAGGGTTTACCTCTCGAAGATCGTAGATCAGAGATAAGAACTTTATGTCATTGAAAGGCTCCCTTTGAGGTCCATTGAAAATCCTCTTTGCAATGTCCTAGCTTTTTCCAACTTTCCTTTTGATATCAAGATTCTTCTGCTTGCACGCAGCATCATAGATTTTCTGCTTTTCAATCTTGATTTGATCCTCAGTGATCAGCTTGTCCTCTAGAAGCTTTTGGTAATCACGAAGCTTACACTTCCTAGCTTCATTCTCAGCTTTAAAATTGCCGACATTCTCTTCATGTTCCAAGTCAACAGGTTCTTCATCTTGAAATAGATAGCTCTCCTCAAATTTGCCTTCTTCCTCTGCTTGACGATAAGTAGCATCGAAGACGTCATCATCATCCATGACTTTCGGAAAGTCATCATAATTGTCAGAATTGAAGACATTCTCAGATTTATGTAACGGCTCTTTGCCTTTTGACTTTTCAAAATTGTCAGGATCAGATTCAGAAGTATTCCCTTTATTGCTTTGATTTGAACTATTTCCCCTGTCATCTCTGTCACATTTGTCTCCATCTCCTCTATTCTCCCCCTTAGTTGAGGGATCCTCTCTGGAGGTATCAGCATCTGACTTTGAGTTTCTGAGGAGTTGATCCAGTTTACTGTCGATAGCATCAAATTTTTCCATATAAAGAGCATGATTAGATCTCATCTCGACAGTCAACTCATGAATTTCTTCTTTAAGCTCATCCCTGGAAGAACTGGATGGCCTTTCATCAGCTTTCTTCTCTAGGGTCACCAACTGTGCACCCTTTAGCCTCTCATTTTCAGCTATCATCCGGGCTAATTCGGCTTTCGGCTTAGCCATTTGTTCCTCAAACAGAGCCGGGTCAGTGTGTGCACTCTCCTCACGTACACTCAGAGCTGTTTCACTAGCCTCACGTGCATGTGTATCGCTCGGTGTTTGCCTTTCATCACTCATTGTTTGCACTCTTCCAGCTGTATCTGTATAAACTACCAATGCCCCCTGAGATGGGTTCAAAGGTAGTGGAGGAACAAATTGTCCTCCAGAAGCCTGTGAGGGCAAGTTTACTTGCACGCTGCCAAGTACCGCCTGATCAGAAAAGAAAGTGTGATCAGGAAAGTTTTCATACATGATAAACTGGTTTTGAAAATCTGTGCAATCAGTAAACATAGTAACTTGTGTATTTGTTTGGTCTTGCACTAGCGTGAGTGCTAGCGCAGTGCTTGACTCTGTACAGGGTACCGTGGCATGGCGGTCAACTTCAATGACATCATTCTTTTGAGATAATGAGTCCAGAGACTGTTTCATTGCCTGTTCTAGGTCCAAGCCTTTTTGGGAAGGCAAGGATGAGGCTGCAGATGTCTCCAGGGCTTCCAACCTAGGCTTCTTAATGGAAGACAGAGCTGCGGGTTGACTCGTCAAACTGCTTGAACTTCTCTTTCTGGCAATCTTACGAATAGGTTGAGTAGTAGTGTTGATTGCAGTGTTTGCAGAAGAAAGAGTTGGTTGAATGAATTCGTCAGCTTGGATATGAACCTGGGTGTTGTCAGGTTCATTGCTGGTAGTCTGGAAAACAAAATCAAGGTCACCAACAAAATCTGATGCATCAACATTAAAATTAGATGAGAAGTCAGAAAGTACCTGAGCTACCTGTAGGTCCTGTCGAAAGGACTGCAACTCTGGATTTGATGTTGAGTCAGCAGGTAAGGGTTGTGAGGTTGATTGTGTTTGTGGTATATAGTGGGTGTGTTGTTGTTGTGGTAGTGGTTCAGATGAAGACGGTTTAGCTTCGAAGAAGTTGTATTCCTGAGGTTCATCTTCAAATGAATGTGATGAATGTGTTTGATGTAGGAGGGAATGATGTGGTGATTGATATGGTGATTGGTGTTGTTCTGGTTGTTGTATTTGAAGTGGTTCTGGTTGTGGTTTGTTGTTGCTGTTCCGGTTGATCTTGTTGTTGCTGTTGAGGTTGTGCCACTTGAAATTGGTGAAGTTGTTGTGGCTGAGCATTGAACTGCTCCACCAGGTATGGAGTCACGATGAGTGGAATATTCTCATATTTTCTTTTGTTGGTCAGAGCTTTCATCAACTTCGTACAGAAACGCTGAGTTGGTGCAATTGGAGAGTTGAAGTATGAATTCTTCTCAGCGTCCGTCATCTTATCATTCAAAAACAGCATTAAGAACCGAGGGTAAAAACAGACAACCCTGGCATTTTGTGCAACTGATCGACTGCTGAGTGGTCCCAACTTCTTTAGAATCGACTGAAGAATCAACTTGCCAAAATTGATTGGTCGATTGTGAACAATGCAGAATCCAATTACTTGAAGAAGGGAGGAGATGATGTTGAAGTTACTTCGAGTGGTTGGGGAAAAGACCTTTGCCAGTGTATCGAAGAATAAATCCCACTCAATTTTCAAGTTCCCTTTCAGCATCCTTGGCAGATGAATCTCTCCTTGATAAAGAATGGTCTGAAAGAATTGAGTGATTTCAGCATCTGTCGGTATCTCAGCAAAGTTGTTACGTGGAAATCCAAGGATCCTGTTGACATCATCAACTGAAATGGTAATGCTCCGGCCTCCAGTAATATTTCCAGAAACCCTGTAGCTATCCAAGAGAGTGGTGTTGATGACAGTGGAGTAAAAGTCCTGGAGTGGTCGAATCTGTAAATCAGCATGTGTAGTTATCGCTGTGCTGACCAAACTTTGACTATTTAAGAATCTCACCCAAGGTTTAAATCTCACCAAGCTGGAATCAGGATCCAAATATCCGTTGTAGTTAGTCTCACCGATAACAAATTGGCCAGCCATTTTGATAATTAAAAATTGAATTAAACGAAAAATTTTCAAATAAAATGTTAATTCTCAAAGTTCTCGTAAATTTCAATTAATAATTAATTAACAATTAACCAATTAATTAATAATTCGAATTAATTGATTAAACTCGAATTAAAAATTAATTAAATTGTAAACGGCCAAATATAATTCCACAAAACCCCAATTAAGCTCCAATAATCTCCTTGAGCCAAACGAGTCCTTAACTTCACTAAAAACCCTAAAAAATTCGAATTACCAAGAGAGGGTTTCGAAAAAATTTGCACCAAATCAACAAAAATACGATCAACACAGACAAACCAACATCCAAGAGTCACGAAACAGGCCAAGATTTGTGTAAAGTCGGTCAAAAACAGCCCAACTCGTTCGACTCGGTGAACTGGGTTTGAACAAAAATCGGCAGCAATTCGTCTCAAAACGTGATTATAATCGTAACCAGCAAGCAATTATAGCTTGAAAACAAGTAACCAACAAGTTTTTAATGAGAAAACTTGAAAAACGATCGAAGTAGAGCAATGGCGTTGCGTGTATATGCGTATGTATGTATATGTGAGAAATGGGAGAGATAACAGCGGGTATGACAAATAAATATAATGTCATAGGGGTTTATTAGACTTCGGTATGACAATTGTTTATATTGTCATACCGAGGTTTTTTAAAACAGACGTGGTAGGTGCGTGAATGACTCGGTATGACAATTATTAGAATTGTCATGCCGAGTTACATAAGGCTTACACGACACACTTCAAACCCTGCTATGACAATCTATCAATTTGTCATACCGAAATATGTAACAGCCAAAAACGCACTCGGTATGACATTTTAAGAATGTCATGCCGAGTTTTTTTTTTTACTAATAGAAAAACAGAAATATATGAATATATAATATGATTTTTGATTTTCTTTGAAATAAAACTTTTTACACATAAAATCAAAAACCTAATATAAATAATATATAATATATTACACAAATATTTTATAAAATTCAACTTTAATTAAATATAAATATTTATGAATTTAACTTTAATTCATTAAAATGAATTAACTTAAAAACGAATAATTATGCTTAATTAATTTTGAAAAATACAAAATAGAAACAAATAATTATCTAAATGCTTGATAAATAATACAGGGGAGTATGCAGCACTTAGAAAATTATTGAGACAACTATAAACATGCATAATTATACAGAAAATTATCAGATAATTTACAAAGAATTATATAAAATCTAATAAAATAGATATAATTACACAGAAAATTCACAAAAATATATAATAATATATAAAACAAATATATAATATATACAAAGAGAATCATGGCATATTTAACATCCCTAGCTCACAAACCAACTTAGAGAAAGTGGATTCATCAAGTGGTTTAGTGAAGATGTCAGCAATTTGATCAGCCGTGGGTACAAAATGTAAAACCACAGTATCATTCATGACATGTTCTCGAATAAAATGATACCTGATATCTATATGCTTGGTCCGGGAGTTGCACTGGATTGTTTGAAATGGCTATGGCACTGGTGTTGTCACAAAATATTGGAATTTTGTTAACATCAATACCATAATCATTTAATTGATTCCTGATCCAGAGAATCTGAGCACAGCAACTGCCAGCAGCTATATACTCAGCTTCAGCAGTAGAAGTGGACACTGAGTGTTGCTTCTTGCTGTACCAGGAAACCAACCGACGTCCTAGAAATTGACAACTTCCAGACAACTCTTTCTATCAATGCTGCAACCTGCATAATCAGAATCTGTATAGCCGCTTAAGTCAAAACCAGTATTCTTAGGGTACCAAATACCTAAACCAGGTATACCCTTAAGATATCTAAAGATTCTTTTGATGGCTATAAGATGTGATTCTTTAGGATCAGCCTGAAACCTAGCACATAAACATGTTGCAAACATAATATTTGGTCTACTAGCAGTGAGATAGAGTAATGAGCCAATCATACCTCGATAGCTTGAGATATCAACTTTCTTACCAGATTTATCCTGGTCAAGCTTTGTGGCAGTGGCCATGGGTGTCTTTGCCGGAGAAGAGTCTTCTAGATTGTACTTTCGCAGA
Source organism: Daucus carota subsp. sativus (assembly GCF_001625215.2). Lineage (NCBI taxonomy): Eukaryota > Viridiplantae > Streptophyta > Magnoliopsida > Apiales > Apiaceae > Daucus > Daucus carota. Next base: position 7,214,292 of record NC_030388.2, read on the forward strand.
AGATCTCTGACATACTTTGATTGTCAAATGAAAATGCCATCTTCCTTTTGGCTTACTTGAAGACCAAGAAAGTAGGATAGCTCACCCATCATACTCATTTCATAATTACTCTGCATTAACTTAGCAAACCTCTTGCACAAGTTATCATTAGTAGAACCAAATATAATATCATCAACATATATTTGAACAAATATCATATTATTATCATGCAATTTGTAAAAGAGAGTTTTGTCTATGACACCTCTAGTGAAATTGTTTTCAATAAAAACTCAGAGAGGGTGTCATACCACGTCCTTGGTGACTGCTTGAGCCCATAGACAGCTTTGAATAGGAAGTACACAAAATCAGCAATCTCTGGATTTTCAAAGCCAGGGGGCTGTTCTAGATATACTTCTTCTTCTATCTTTCCATTCATAAATGCACTTTTCACATCCATCTGATAGACCTTGAAGTTGGAGTGTGCAGCAAATGCAAGAAATATTCTGATGGCTTCAAGACGAGCAACTGGAGCATAGGTTTTATCGTAATCAATTCCTTCTTCTTGAGAATAACCTTTTGCGACCAGTCTGGCTTTGTTTCTTACTACAATGCCATCACCATCTAACTTGTTACGGAAGACCCATCTAGTTCCAATTGTAGACTTTCCCTTTGGTCTTGGAACAAGGGCCCATACTTCTTGTCTCTCAAATTGATTGAGTTCTTCTTGCATGGCAAGAACCCAATCAGGATCAGCAAGTGCTTCATCCACTTTCTTTGGTTCTAATTGAGATAGAAAACCAGAGAATAGACATTCATTTGTCGTAGCACTTCTAGTCCTTACACCAGCATCAGGATCACCAATTATAAGATCAAAGGGATGATCTCTGCTCCAAATCATTTCCCTTGGAAGTTGTGTCCTTGATGATACAGCTGTATTGTCAGTAAGCTGATGTGTATGACTAGTTGATCCACCAGCTCCCCCTGAGTTGTTGCCAGTTTGACTTGATGATCCACCACTAGCATCAGTGGAATCTCCAGCATTATTGCCATTTCCTCCACCATTGCCTGGATCATTATCATTGTTGTCATCACCTGTTGCAACCTCAGGTGGCATATCATCATCTGAATCAGAATCTGGATAGTTGTCAAACTTCAGAGATTCAGATGGATCAGCAGATTGTAAACTTGGGAGTTTAGTGTCATCAAATGTAAGATTGACACTAACTTTCACTGACAGAGTATCAATTACAAAAACTCTATAAGCATTTCTATCAGGTAATACAACAGAGCCTCTTGGACTGATACTTGGCTCACTCTTGACTGAACTTACTTCCTTAACAACAGCCTTATAAACCTTGGTTTTAGGCTTTGGAACATAAGTCTCCTTCCTAACACGAGGAGGACTAACAGTCTTTGATCTAGCATGCTTATTGTTTGTGTGTTGTCTAGGTGATGTGTTTTCATTTTTAACATGCAAATTTCTAAAATAAGCAGACATTGTATTGAAAGCACAAAGCATACAATTATCAACACCACAACATTTATGACATGCATCAAATACAGGAGCAACAGGCATATCAGTCATAGTAGTAGGAACATCAATAGATTCTACTCTAACATTGTTAACAGATTTAAAGTTCTCAGTAGAATGACATCTATTATCTCTGTTCTTACTGTTCACAAAATTATTAGGCTTGTTGAATTTAGTTCTCTCAGAGTTGACACCTAAACCAGCTTTAGGCAACCTAACATTGCCTTTCACTTTGATTGGTTTCAGTGATGTCAGAATCTCATTTCTCTTCTCATTACTCTCTTTCATTTTAAGGTCTTCCTGTTTGAGTTCATATCTAATGACAACAGGAGTTTCTAACAGAGGTTCAGCTTTTGAGGATTTGAACAAGGGTTGAGGGGAATCTTTCAAAACAAAAGGAATCCCTCTCTCCTCAGCACTCTTCTTAAAGGGAGTAATGTTACTAGCCTTACTAACAGATTTGTTATAGTCAAAACCTATTCCAACAGTTCTCTTGATCTCTTGTTTATCATTAAGTTCTTTGACTATAGTGGAAGCATCCTTAAAGGCTTTACATTTCACTTTCTCTTCGTCTAGCTGAAGTCTTAAAGCAATCTCTCCTTTCTCTAGAACTTTGACTTTAGCACAATGTAATCCTAAATCCATAGTAAGTTGTTCAATTTTAGGATTCAATACGTTCATCTCATTCATCTTATAAGCATGAATATCTAAGACTAACGCATCAATTTTAAGATTGGCAGCTTTCAACTTTTTAATAGCATCATCTCTTTCAAGTCCTAATTGCATAAAAAGTTTAGGGCATGTAGGATCTACCTGAAAGCTTCCAGCAGGAGGAGGTGAAGATGATCCAACATTCCCAATCTGCTCTTCCTCATCACCATCTGTATCATCCCAGCTTTTCCCTTCTGCTAGATAAGACTTGCTCTTGAAGCTTTAACCTCCAGAAGTACCCTGATGCTTTCTAATCAATGCATCATACTTCTGCTTCAGCTCATCGTACGAATATTTTCTCTTTCCTTGAACCTTGGGCTGTTTGCATTCAGTTGCAAAGTGCCCATGTTCACCACAGTTGAAGCATTTGAACTTGCTTCTATCCACCATCCCAGTCTTGTATGCTCCTTTGCTTGTAGAAGATGAGTAACCTCCTTTTTGAAACCTGTTGACAGTAGGTTTGTACTTGTAGGACGGGTTCTACTTAAATCTCATGTTTCCAAACTTCTTGGCAAACAGTGATAAAAATTGATCTTCTAACTGTTCAAGCTCTTCCATTGTATAGAACTCTTCGTCACCACTGGAAGAAGCAGTCTGACCCATCTCAGGTACAACAAATTCCTGAGTGGTCTTAGAAGGAACAACAACATCCTTCTTTTCTTCCGGTACAGGTGACTCAACCACTAGAGCTCTCGAATGGTTCAGTGTTTTACCCCAGCCATATCCCTGCTTACTTTGAACTTGCTCGAGTTCATAAGTTTTCAAAACTCCATAGAGTATTTCCAGAGAAATCTCATTCAGATCGCTGCTTTCCCTGATTGCAGTGATTCTATGTTCCAAATGTTCAGGAAGTGTTAAGAGAAACTTCATGTTGACCTCTTTATTGTCATAGTATTTCCCATTCAAATTTAAATTATTTATCAAATTATTAAGTCTGATAAACACTTCTGAAATCCCTTCTCCGGGATTGGAACCAAACTGTTCATACTTAGCCATCAGTATCTCTTTCTTGTTTTCCCTAACTTCTTCTGAGCCTTCATTGATAATCTCTAACGTATCCCAGATTTGCTTGGCGTTCGTACAATTTACAACAGCATTGTACATCACTAGATCTAGAGATTCAACCAAAATCAGTTGAAGAGCGTCATCTAAGTTCATCTGTTCACTCTCTTCATCTGTGTACGCATGAAGTTCTTTCGGAATAGTTTTATGAGGCATTAACACACCATCCTCTTCGTGTGCTATTATCAGCTTCATCGGAGTAGAAACACCCTTGTTTAATATCCCGATATATTTTCTGTTGGCGATGCGGAGGAACAATAACATATGCCTCTTCCATAGGCCAAAGTGTTCCTTGTTGAACGGTGGGATTTTAATGCTACTAATCTTTTGTGTACTCATTTTTAAGGATTTAAAAAGAATAGTGTTTGGATGAGAAATGGATTTGAAAGAGAAAGATTTTAAATCAAAATTAATTTAAAAAAAAATTAATTCGAATTTAAAAAAATTTGGATTTGACGTGAATAGTGTTTGGATGAGATTTGGATTTTTGAAAGAAAAATATTTTAAATCAAAATTAATTTTTGGAATAAAATTAATTCGAATAAAAAATATTTGGACGTTACAGAGTGTGTATAGGATCTGATACGGAAAATGGTATCAACCTCGCTCTGATACCAATTGTTAGGTCCAGATACGATTGTAGAAGGGGGAGGTTGAATACAATCGTCACAAAATAATCGCGGCGGAATAATCTGATTGGAGTATAACTCGTTAATCAGATTTAAATTAATTAATATAACAATTTTTAAGTCGTTATATAATTAATATGGTTCGTTTTAAAGTCCACTAGTTCGTAGAATAAATTTGACAGGAAATATTCTAACTTAGCGGATTAAAACAACCGAGTGATCAAAGCACAGAAAACTGTGGATATAACAATAGCAAGTTTAGCACAACTTGAAAGCTTTACAATGCAATGAACAACTTACAAATGAAGAGGTGAAGCCATATATATAGGCAAACCCTTGAACTAATATGACAAAGCTAGACATGACAACTCTAGGAAGCTCTATGACGATTTATATCAAAAGGTATGACAATTAGTAGCATTGTCATGGCACAAGTGAGAAGGTATGACAATCTAAGGAAAGGTATGACAATCAGAATGACAAACCAAGGGAAGGTATGACAATCAGAATGACAAACCAAGGGAAGGTATATATGACAATTAAAAGCATTTTCATGCTCTACTAGAATCGGTATGACAATCAGAGGGAAGGTATGACAATCGAAACTTGGTGCCTAAGACTTCAAGTGGCATGACAATCAGTGGATTGTCATACCTTGTGACTTCGGTATGACAATCAACAATTGTCATGCCTAAGTCATTCGGTACGACAAACCAAAGGTTTGTCATGCCTCCTGACTATGGCAGGTGACATAGTGCGGTATGACAATCTATTAGAATGTCATACCGTGCCCAAGAATCATATAAAATGTATTTTCTTATATATAATTAATCCAATAATTATCCACTTAATTATATTAATTTTATAAAGTCATAAATTAAATTAATTCGAGTGTGAATTAATTTAATAAATAAATTACATAACTTATATAATTATTTTAAGATATGAATTAATTAAAAGAATAATTATATTGAGCACTTCTTCAGCAGCAGGTCTTCTGACTTCCTTTAAAAGATCTGATTCTTTGTCTTGATTGAACGACCACCTATTGTTGATGCAGAATATATAATCTGAGTAGCTCACACACAAATGTACTGTCTGGTTCATCTGTATCTAGATGAATCAAATATTCTTTATCAATTAAACATTTGAGAAGTGGCTTGTTCGTCGAGTCTTTGTCTACGTAGTTCTTCTTCATAAGTAGAAATAGTTTGGAATCTTCTGAATAAATAAAGTATTAAAACTTTATACCTTCTCGACTTCTGGACGTGCTACAAAATATTATTTGTACACCGAGGCTTGAACATATTAATGAACTTCTTTCAGTGGTGTGCAGCAGCATCCTGAAATTCTTGAGACATATGATTTTAATAAATCACTTGACGTTCTTCGTACGGATTCCTTCAATAGTGCTTGCTATTTACTTTCTTTCTTATCAGAGTTGAGTTGATACTCTTAAATACAAATAGGCTTAACATATGCCTTTCAGTAATTTTGATTTACTTTTACAGTTATATGTTTATTTTACAAGTTGATATTAATTAAAATAATATTTTAGTGAGAATATCAAATCTTACAAAGCTTGAGTTCAATGTACTTGATGTCACCGAAAAAATATTATTTGACATGAATTTTTGGATGCGGAAATCCATCTAAGTGCTATGAGCCTCGGTGACACAATAAAATAGGGAAATAAGGCCTTCGAACAAGATAAGACAGAGACCATGATATTTCTTCGCCATCACCTTGGTGAAAGGTTGAAAACTAAATATTTGATTATTGAAGATCCATCAACTCTTCGGAAGGATATCAAAGAAAGATATGAACACCATAAAACGGTGATACTTTCTAAAGCTCGCTATGATTAATTTGCTACACTTGTGATTGCAAGATTATAAAAGTGCGAGCGAGTATAAGTCTGGCATGTTTAAAATTACATCTCAATTATTTGGAAAGAACGTGGATTCAAGAAATATTCTGATCTGATTTCTGTCTTGCTTACTCTTACTAAACAAAATAATGAACTTTTGATAAAAAGCATCAAGCACGTCCAATTTGTTCAACACCATTCCCTGAAGTGAATGTTGTGTCTACTCATGATTATAAAAAAAAAAAGATTTTTGGACGTGGATATGGACATGCCCGTGGTCTTGGTTTTGGGCATGGTTGAGGTCATGATCACCACTGTTTCTCCAATTTTAAAAGAAATGTTCACCACCACAAGTGGAGGAAAAATGAGGAGAAACCAAAGGAAAATACGATGTCTCAAAGGGTTGAAAGTACTTGTAACCCATCTTGAGCCACATCTTGGTGGTGGGGATCCAATCGATCCTTCTGACCTCATTAACATGGAAATAAGTAAATTCTTTGAAGATGGGAATGTGGAGATGGCCAAATTTGGTGATGGTGATAATTAAGTCATATATCTAAACCCTTGCTTTGCTTCTTGAATATAATAAAAATATTTATGTTCGAACTCTAAAATGATTGCTTGAGTATATATTTTGAAATATCCTCCTGTTTAAATTATTTAACATATTATATTTTCTAAAATATTTTTATATATTCTTTTGAAGAAATATGGCCAGTAGCCTCTCATTATGTGACATGAAAGATGCAGAATCATTTTGTTTGGAGGATATTATAACAACACATACAATTTTGAAAAATAAAGCATTTTTTTTGCATCTAACATTAGCAAAAGCTAATGTCAATACAATATCGGGTGCATCAGATATAATTGAAGGCTCCGGGAGAGCAAGTATAATGCTACCTAATGGTACATGTTTATTGATCGAAAATGCAATGTTTTCCACCCGATCAAAAAGAAATCTTTTGAGTTTTAAAGATAATTTAAAATAATTTAAAATTGTTTATTTAAATAAATTTCAATTATTATTTTTTGTGAGGAACTTTTAATTACATCTCTGTGTGTTCAATGAGACATGTATACTTACTAAAACCTGAGATTGGAGATCCTGGCCTTCATCAGCAGAAAGTTGTGATATACAGTAATCATGGGATAGATTATGTGTTTCATATTGATTTAGTGGTTTGAAGTTCAAAATAAATTCATTTTGAATGAAAGAAAATGGATCGTCCGGTTATGTTCTTAAAAGGAAGGGAGGGAAAGTAAATATAAAAGAAAGTAAAAAGTAGAGTGAAAAGTTAGAGGGAAATAATATTGTTAAAATTAAACTACTAAAATGATAACTTCATATAAAACAAGATGAAAATATATATGTACAAGAGCCAATAAACTCTAACTGACTACTACTTCCACGTACTAAATACGCTGTGAACCAGGCTGACTTATTCAAATAAACAAAAACATATTGTAAACATAAAATTTAGATTAAAATCCCAACAATCTCCCCCTTAATCTAAATTTGCCTGACAAATCCTCCTAGCCCGTAAGGCTTTTAAACTGAGCCCGTTTGGCTTAACAATGCTGTGTTCTACAACACCTTCATCAACCCTTTTGGCTAAGCCCGTATGGCTTTTAAACTGAGCCCGTATGGCTATTCTTCTGAGCCCGTATGGCTACTCTTCACAAGCCCGTATGGCTTTTAAACTTAACCCGTCTGGTTGGCCCGTCTGGCGTTTTGTTTGCCTGGCCGGTCTGGCCTTTGTTTTGCCCGTCTGGCATCCTGTTCATCATAACACCTACATGCATGCACACAGTCCACACAAAGTCGACAGTTCCGACCATCCAAACCTCCTCCTGTTTCCCGGCCTTCACACACTGCATATTAACACTCTCGGCACTCCTTTTAATACAGCTCAAAAATAACCAAGTAAACAGCGCTATTTCTGCCTCCAAGATTCTACCACATTCCAGTGCTACAACGTGAGTGTTATATATGGTGAATGGGCCTCGAGTGAATGGGCCTCTACACCTTAAAACCCCAGTAAATGACAAACGATTCTTCTTGTCTGCTCCTCTGTTGATGCTTTTCTTGGGACTTCTTCCCGGCCTTCAGCTTCATCCCATGGAGCTTCTTCTCCAAATGAATCGTTATCCCTCCAAGGAACCGTGGGGAAGGCTGTTAAGCCTTGATACTCAACCTGACTCTGATACCATGTTAAAATTAAACTACTAAAATGATAACTTCATATAAAACAAGATGAAAATATATATGTACAAGAGCCAATAAACTCCTGAGACTACATTGTATATCTTCTGCGTAATAGAAAGATTACAAGAGTTTAAATATATCTAAATAAACAAGGTGGTAGCGTAAAAACAGCAACTACTTCCTATTATTTCTCCACTTCTAAACCTAACTGACTACTACTTCCACGTACTAAATACGCTGTGAACCAGGCTGACTTATTCAAATAAACAAAAACATATTGTAAACATAAAATTTAGATTAAAATCCCAACAATATTCATAAATATAAATTAAGTGCTACTAGATGCTCTTTAAAAGAAAGAAGAAAGAAGAAAGGAGGGAGAGTAGGCTCCTAAATATTTAAAGAGCATCTAGGAGATTTAGGAGTTTGTTTAGAGAGCCCCTTGGACTTGCTCTTAGTGTTATATAATATATAATATAAGAAGTGAAATGTGGCGATATCAAGAGTTACATCTCCCGATGGTCTACATATCATGATTGTAGGCGATGATGGTCACACAAAAGACATAACGAAGAATGTTGTCTATGAGGAAGTTTTCTACAACATTCCTTCGGTAACATAGTATCAAACTCATGGTTGTTGATTCATTCAGTGTTAAGATTTCTGTAACTTGATACCTCAATCACTGTCTTTTGAATGTTGATGCTTGCTTCACATAAAATGTTTGCAACCACAATCATCCTTTCTATCTGTTCCCATGTATGACTACAGTAGCGCAGAAAAGTGAAACTTATCACCCATGGAGGTTTACTGTCTAACCACCCAGCACAGTTTAGAATTTTTGGTAATTGCAAACACGCAATTTGTTCTGTAACCATGTTTTCCTTAATAGTACTTAGGATAATAGATTAAAATAGCATTAAAATCTGTAAAATATGATATGTTTCAGTACGGTTGTCATAAAAGTTTCAAGTTCCGTGTTATTAATCTCTCATTGCAATTGAATTAATCATCTATTACACTCATCTCAGAGGTGAAAAATATTCTGTAACCAATTTGTTTTTCAATTCTTGTCACATTTGTGATTACTATTTTTGGTCAAATAAGGGTGTGATTAATGGCCCTTCAAAATTGTGTCTCGCGTTTTTTAAGAAAATTGGCATTAAACAACAGTGGATGTGCTAGAGGAAATGAAAGTGCTGGGCATTATGTTATTATAGTAGACATTAGGTGGGAAGTTCCTCAGTTTGATACTTCATTGGTGCCTGAGTTGCATTTCATTCCTTCATGAATATTAAGCATATGCAAACTTTGATACTTATGCTTTTTCAGGATTCTAAAAGCAGAACATGTATGTCTTTTATTATTCTGCTGCTTATTGCTTAAAGTGTATACCTCATTAAGAATAATCTCATTATATTTGAATTTGAACTTTGAAGATAATGAAGCTAAAGATAGTAGTACCAGTAGAAAATCAGAGAAGAGAGTGAAGAAGCTTGGACAGTTTGAAGACCAATCTGAATGTGATGATTGTAGTGCCGAAGTCCCAGGAGTTGAGAAATATATTACTCCTAAAAAGTCAAAGAAGAGAGTAAAGAAGCTCAGACTCATCGAATATCATTCTGAAAGACAGGGTGATGATTGTAATGCTGATGTTCCACAAGGTAAGAGGTTTTAGATGTGTTCTGTTCTGATTAATAAAGATAAAGTAAAAGTACTGATAGTTATAAATCTGACTATTGTTTAAATGAGGGTTCTGGAATTACAGAGTACAAACGGTCGGAGGAACTCAATCATTGTGGAACTCATCTGGTGCAAGATCATCATCTTAATTAACAGCATAGGTTGCATGTAAGACGAATAATCTAGGCCATCCGTCCATGTCTTCAGATAGAGAAAATGAATGCCCGAGGAATTTTTTGCTCTGGTTGAGTCTGGATAAAAGACCCTCTTAAACTAAGGAGTTTTGCTCTTTTAGGATTTAGCTTACATAGAAATTTTAACGTGCGTTGAGGTTTGTACTCGGTCTTGTTAGCTGCAATGTAGAGGCAGTATCAGTTTGTATGCTTATACATTTAATTAAATAATCTATAGTTGTTGGGTAATGTTTCTCCCAGAAACAAAATATTCTCACAGCCTTGGAACCAATGTACTAATCGTTGCTTCTTGTGAAAACAAAATTACTGTATACGACAATAGTAGGGTGCTGTTCCCTCTGACGATTGGTTTTTGGGGCTTGGTACAGAAGAATTGGGACCCTTTAGGTGAGCTTAAAAAAAGTAACGAAGTGCTTCTAACTTTTTTATACAAACTGAGTCAAGAAAAGTGAAAGCCAACTTCTTAGAGAAAGAAGTACTACTTTGCTGTTGCCAAACATGCACATAATTAGGTCAATTTTTGCTTTTATTTATCACGTAGAGTAACTTCATTTTTTGAAAATGTCTGGCTATATCCTTGGGTAAATTTAGCTAATAGTCCTGAAATCTATATATGCATATTTAGTATTTCTAAGCAGCCATTTATAAATATGAAAACTTGTATTAATCTGAATGTAAATCAGAAGTATATAATGCTAGCTTGATTAGATAAAGATAGAAGAGCGAAAAAAATGACTTTTTCTGTTGCTAATTATTATGTTAGAGCTTCTCCAATGGTTCTCCTAAATCATTCTCTAAACAATAATATAAAATGTGCCTGTTAGTGATTTAATACATTGAACAACCTGTGAGCTCCAATACTACTCGTTGTAGTTTATAGTTGCTCTCTATTCATATTTTATAGTTATTTCATATTCAACCATGCCAACACATTCGATTCAAATTTTAAAAAGAAAATTAATCAAATATTTAAAATATCAATTATAATTTATAATTTTATTAAATTGATAAAGTATCGTTGGAATGACCAACTAAAAATTATTCGTGCATGCTTGTTATTTATCTTATATATAAATACAAGGTGCCAGTTGGTAAAATAAATAATTTAAAATTGTTTATTTAAATAAATTTCAATTATTATTTTTTGTGAGGAACTTTTAATTATATCTCTCTGTGTTCAATGAGACATGTATACTTACTAAAAATTGAGATTGGAGATCCTGGCCTTCATCAGCAGAAAGTTGTGATATAGAGTAATCATCCGATAGATTATGTGTTTCATATTGATTTATTGGTTTGAAGCTCAAAATAAATTCATTTTGAATGTAAGAAAATGGATGGTCCCTTCTTAGTGTTATATAATATATAATATAAAAATACTGTTAGAAGAACAAATTCTAACAAGATAACAAACAAAACAGAGAGAATATCAAAAGAACAAGCTTGAGTCTCCCTACTGTTACTAAACACTGATAACAACATATTTCTTTTTTTTTTCTAGTTTGGATTAACTAAAATAAAAAATGACACAACTAATAATTAAGAATCCAAAAATCTTTTCCTTTATCCAAACTTCTTCAACTTAAAATCTATACCCCAGCAACTTTCACATTTCTTCAAACTCACTACTTTCTGTTCTCTTTGGCACACAACAATTTCACGTCTCTCCATACCATATTTGATGATATGAAAACCTATATGAATGTGCTTACTACGAACCCTATAATACAGGGTTCTTCGTCAATTACTTTATAGCTGACTTATTATCAACATAAATTACCACCGAACTTGGACCAACATATACTAGTTATTTTTTAACAACATATATTTGTGTTAAGCAATATATGTTGGAATATATGTTAACCAAATTTCTTTACCAAATTCCTTAAGAAGCTGACTTAAGGAACATTGTTGGAATATTTGTTATCAACATAAATTAACACCGAACTCGGACCAACATATATTCATTAACAAATTTCTTAACCAAATTCCTTAATTGGCATGCCGCAACAGTGGCCGCCATAAATTCAGATTCACAAGAAGGTAAGGCAACACACTTCTTTTGGGATACCCATGTTATCAAATTCTCTTTCAAGTAGAAATACATGCCGCTCGTGCTGTTTCGATTATCCGTATCTCCAGCGATGTTGCTGTTAGAAAACCCAGATAGTATATAGTTACCAGTTCCCTTCGATTACACCAACCCTCTCCATGTACCTACACACGATACCAACTGCGTAGGCAATATCCTCTTTCGGGTGAAAAAAATTATGGGAATGGTTGAAAACTCATTAATTTTGAAATTGTTTTCCTCTTCTGAAAAGGGAAGTCATTTTTCAAGAAATTATGTTATTTTTCACAGGAATTTTACTCCCTAAAAAATTATTTTATTTTTAAGAAATTGAATAAATATAACAATATGCATCTTTTTTAAAATTTCTAATTTATATTTGGAAAATAATTTTTCAGAAGAAATATAAATGATAAAAATGAGGAAAACTAGATGTGTCCAAAGTTCCCTTCGTCAGCTAATTTTGTAAAATTATGTCGTTGGTTGCCCAAAGACAAGAGGATTTAACATCCATATTTGGATATTCAAAGAACTTTGCTCTTTGTTCGTTAACATTTATCAAGGACTATTGCAAAATGTTATAATTGACTAATGCTTTCTTAATGCGGTGAGAATTAAATTAAAAACTTAAGAGGTTGTTAAATAGAGACCCAATATTGGCGCAAAAAAAAAGGCTAATAATTTGGGGCATTTTATATTTGAACTTGAATATTCGTGCTACAGTGGAACTAGTAGGATTATATATATTACAATTTGATAAATTGGAATAAAAACAACAATTTGATTAGTTTATGCTTCCTCTGGAAAGTGCTAATTGTTGTCATATATCTTCTTCTAGTACGACACCAAAATTCGATGAAGTGTTATTTAGAATTTAATAGTGAACATTTTGTTGAAAAATGCAGTCTATTTATATATAATTTTGTCTATATAGTAAAGTTGTCATGTGTTCTCTACGGCAATCTAGTTAATCAAGGAGAACTGAGGTAAAAATATTGTATTGTAATCATTACCCCTTATTTGTAATATTCTAAAATCAAATAAGTTAATAGTCTATAATAATGATGTATAGTTGTATCAACTTATCTTATGTTTGACAACTTTAGCTCGAGCACGTGGCAGACTCTTATTGATAGCCTATATCAAGACGAGGATTCTAAGAAATTTGTTATAGATCGGGCAGAAAAGAAAAAGTGCTTCAAAGCATACCAGTTCAATATCTTAAATTTTCAAAACTGATGGTTCTATCCAAAATTTCCAACAGTTTTTGGTTGGTATGCATATCATACTCTCCTAGTAAAACTATTTGCTTATTGGTTTTGTAGACAAAGTCGTCATTATTGAATTAAAAAATTTCTTTTGTATTTATTTCGAATATAGATATTATTAGTCGACTTCTGTAATTTGTACATGCCAAGTGAAGAAGCTAAAGTTGTCTTGGTGGATGAAAGCCAAGAGAGACACACAACATATCTAGCAAAACACCATGGTCTGAGTGCTGGTTGGAAAAGATTTGCAATGGAGCATGAGCTTGTGAAAGGAGATATATTGGTATTTCATATGATCACACATTACATATTCAAGGTATTGTTTTTCTCATTTAGATACTTTGTTTGTACTTGTTGAAGTTCCACCCTTAATATAATTCGATCGTGCATTTACTCATACGTAACGGTTGACATATGTAAGGGTGGAACCTCAACAGGTACAAACAAAAATATCGAAATGAGAAAAAAAAATCTTGAATATGTAAGGTGCGGTCATATGAAAGACCAATACATCTACTTTCACAAGCTCATGCTCTGTTGCAAACCTTTTCCAACCAGCACTCATACCATGGTGTTTTGCTAGATATGTCGTGTTCCTCTCTTGGCCAACTTCATCCACCAAGACAACTTTAACATCTTCACTCGGCATGCACAAATTACCAAAGTCGGCTAGTAATATCTATATTCGAAATAAATACAAAAGAAAATTTCTTAATTTTATAATGACGACTTTATCCACAAAACTAATAAACAAATACTTTTAAGGGGAGAGTATGAGATGCATACCAACCAAAAACTGTTGGAAACATTCGACGGAACTATCGGCTTTGAAAATTTAGGATATTCAACGGGTATGCTTTAAAGCACTTTTTCTGCCAGATCTATAACTCTCTTAGAATCATCGTCTTAATATAGGCTATTAATAAGAGTTCGCCTCCAGCTCGTGCTAAAGTTGTCAAAAACAAGATAAGTTGATAGAACTATGAATCATTATTAAAGACTATTAGCTTAATTGCTTTTAGAATATTACAAATAAGGGGCAATAATTACAATAGAATATTTTTACCTCACTTCTCCTTGATCAACTAAATTGCCCTGCTAGAGAACACAAGACAACTTTAAAATTTAGTTTAGTTTAATCAAATAACAAAATTATGTATGAATGGACTGCAGTTTTCGGCAAAATGTTCACTATCAAATTCCTAATGACACTTCACCAAATTATACTGTCATTATGATATTTTATTAATTTTGACGTAAGTATATATATATTATTAAATAATGTGTGGAATGACGGACTTACCAGCCTTGATCGTTAGCCGTTGCTACGAAAGCGAGAGAGCTCCTGGAGAAGAAAATCAATTTATCATTTATGGGGAGTCTTATAATTGGTAATGCATGAGTACTAATTTGGCACAAAATATCAGTCATATAAAAAGTTTTGTAAAAATTAATATGACGTTTAGCGGTCATGAATTAATAAATAAGAAACAGAATGATATTTCATCACTCTCTCTCTCCCTCCCACCCTCCCTCTTGTCCTCTCTATAAACACTTTATTTCTCCAGTAAATCAAGGAGAGGTGAGGTAAAAATATTGTTCAATATCCTAAAATTTCAAAACCGATGGTTTTATCCAAAATTTCCAACAGTTTTTGGTTGGTATGCATCTCATACTTTCCTAGTAAAACTATTTGCTTATTGGTTTTGTAGACAAAGTCATTATTATTTAATTAAAAATTTTCTTTTGTATTTATATCGAATATAGATATTATTAGTCGCCTTCTGTAATTTGTACATGCCAAGTGAAGATGCTAAAGTTGTCTTGGTTGATGAAGCTGGCCAAGAGAGAGACACAACATATCTAGCAAAACACCATAATCTGAGTGCTCGTTGGAAAAGGTTTGGAATGGAGCATGAGCTCGTGAGAGGAGATATATTGGTATTTCATATGATCACACATTACATATTCAAGGAATTGTTTTTCTCATTTAGATACTTTGTTTGTACTTGTTGAAGTTCCACCCTTAATATAATTCGATGGTGCATTTACTCATGGGTAACGGTTGACATATGTAAGGGTGGAACAAAGTATCTAAATGAGAAAAAAAATATCTTGAATATGTATGGTGCGGTCATCTGAAATACCAATACATCTCTTTTCACGAGCTCATGCTCCGTCGCAAACCTTTCCCAACCAGCACTCAGACCATGGTGTTTTGCTAGATATGTCGTGTCCCTCTCTTGGCCAACTTCATCCACCAAGACGACTTTAACATTTTCACTCGACATGCACAAATTACCAAAGTCGGCAGGTAATATCTATATTTGAAATAAATACAAAAGAAATTTTTTAATTTAGTAATGGCGACTTTGTCTACAAAACTAATAAACAAATACTTTTAAGGGGAGAGTATGAGATGCATAGCAACCAAAAACTGTTGGAAACATTGGAGTCAACTATTGGTTTTGAAAATTTAGGATATTGAACGGGTATGCTTTGAAGCACTTTTTCTCCCCAATCTATAACTTTCTTCGAATCCTCGTCTTGATATAAACCATTAATAAGAGTTCGCTTCTGCCTCGAGCTAAATTTGTCAAAAACAAGATAAGTTGATAGAACTATGAATCATTATTGAAGACTATTAGCTTAATTGCTTTTAGAATATTACAAATAAGGGGCAATAATTACAATAGAATATTTTTACCTCACTTCTCCTTGAACAACTTAATTGCCCTGCTAGTAAACACAAGACAACTTTACTATTTAGTTTAGTTTAATCAAATAACAAAATTATGTATGAATGGACTGCAGTTTTCGGCAAAATGTTCACTATCAAATTCCTAATGGAACTTCATCAAATTATACTGTCATTATAATTTTACATTAATTTTGAAAAAGGAATATATATTATTAAATAAGTTATTGAGAGGAACAAAATTGAACTTTCTACCAGTATAAGGACCATTGTGTGGAATGACCGACTTACCAGCCTTGATCGTTAGCCGTTGCTACAGAAGCGAGCGAGCTCCTGGAGAAGAAAATCAATATATCACTTATGAAGAGTCTTATCAATTGTCATGAGTACCAATTTGGCACAAAATATTTGTCATATAAATAGTTTTGTAAAGTAATATTACGTTTAGCGTCATGAATTGATAAATAAGAAACAGAATGATTCTCTCTCTCTCCCCCCCCTCTCTCTCTCTCTCTCTCTCTTATTTTTCTAGTAAATCAAGGAGCAGTGAGGTAAAAATATTGTTAATCAAATAGAAGTGATGTAAAAATATTGTATTGTAATCGTTGCCCCTTATTTGTAATATTTTTAGAGCAATTAAGTTAATTGTCTATAATAATGATGCAGAGTTGTATCAACTTATCTTGTTTTTCACAACTTTAGCTTGAGCGGGAGGAAGACTCTTATTGATAGCCCATATCAAGACGAGGATTCTAAGAAATCTGTTATAGATCGGGCAGAAAAAGTGCTTCAAAGCATACCAGTTCAATATCCTAAATTCTCAAAACCGATGGTTCAATCCAATATTTCCAACAGTTTTTGGTTGGTATGCATCTCATACTCTCCTAGTAAAACTATTTGCTTATTGGTTTTGTAGACATAGTCATTATTATTGAATTAAAAATTTTCTTTTGTATTTATATCGAATATAGATATCATTAGTCGACTTCTGTAATTTGTACATGCCAAGTGAAGATGCTAAAGCTGTCTTGGTTGATGAAGCTGGCCAAGAGAGAGACACAACATATCTAGCAAAACACCATGGTCTGAGTGCTCGTTGGAAAAGGTTTGCAAGGGAGCATGAGCTTGTGAGAGGAGATATATTGGTATTTCATATGATCACACATTACATATTCAAGGTATTGTTTTTCTCATTTAGATACTTTGTTTGTACATGTTGAAGTTCCACCCTTAATATAATTCAATCGTGCATTTACTCATCCGTAACGGTTGACATATGTAAGGGTGGAACAAAGTATCTAAATGAGAAAAAAAATATCTTGAATATGTATGGTGCGGTCATCTGAAATACCAATACATCTCTTTTCACGAGCTCATGCTCCGTCGCAAACCTTTCCCAACCAGCACTCAGACCATGGTGTTTTGCTAGATATGTCGTGTCCCTCTCTTGGCCAACTTCATCCACCAAGACGACTTTAACATTTTCACTCGACATGCACAAATTACCAAAGTCGGCAGGTAATATCTATATTTGAAATAAATACAAAAGAAATTTTTTAATTTAGTAATGGCGACTTTGTCTACAAAACTAATAAACAAATACTTTTAAGGGGAGAGTATGAGATGCATAGCAACCAAAAACTGTTGGAAACATTGGAGTCAACTATTGGTTTTGAAAATTTAGGATATTGAACGGGTATGCTTTGAAGCACTTTTTCTCCCCAATCTATAACTTTCTTCGAATCCTCGTCTTGATATAAACCATTAATAAGAGTTCGCTTCTGCCTCGAGCTAAATTTGTCAAAAACAAGATAAGTTGATAGAACTATGAATCATTATTGAAGACTATTAGCTTAATTGCTTTTAGAATATTACAAATAAGGGGCAATAATTACAATAGAATATTTTTACCTCACTTCTCCTTGAACAACTTAATTGCCCTGCTAGTAAACACAAGACAACTTTACTATTTAGTTTAGTTTAATCAAATAACAAAATTATGTATGAATGGACTGCAGTTTTCGGCAAAATGTTCACTATCAAATTCCTAATGGAACTTCATCAAATTATACTGTCATTATAATTTTACATTAATTTTGAAAAAGGAATATATATTATTAAATAAGTTATTGAGAGGAACAAAATTGAACTTTCTACCAGTATAAGGACCATTGTGTGGAATGACCGACTTACCAGCCTTGATCGTTAGCCGTTGCTACAGAAGCGAGCGAGCTCCTGGAGAAGAAAATCAATATATCACTTATGAAGAGTCTTATCAATTGTCATGAGTACCAATTTGGCACAAAATATTTGTCATATAAATAGTTTTGTAAAGTAATATTACGTTTAGCGTCATGAATTGATAAATAAGAAACAGAATGATTCTCTCTCTCTCCCCCCTCTCTCTCTCTCTCTCTCTTATTTTTCTAGTAAATCAAGGAGCAGTGAGGTAAAAATATTGTTAATCAAATAGAAGTGATGTAAAAATATTGTATTGTAATCGTTGCCCCTTATTTGTAATATTTTTAGAGCAATTAAGTTAATTGTCTATAATAATGATGCAGAGTTGTATCAACTTATCTTGTTTTTGACAACTTTAGCTTGAGCGGGAGGAAGACTCTTATTGATAGCCTATATCAAGACGAGGATTCTAAGAAATCTGTTATAGATCGGGCAGAAAAAGTGCTTCAAAGCATACCAGTTCAATATCCTAAATTCTCAAAACCGATGGTTCAATCCAATATTTCCAACAGTTTTTGGTTGGTATGCATCTCATACTCTCCTAGTAAAACTATTTGCTTATTGGTTTTGTAGACATAGTCATTATTATTGAATTAAAAATTTTCTTTTGTATTTATATCGAATATAGATATCATTAGTCGACTTCTGTAATTTGTACATGCCAAGTGAAGATGCTAAAGCTGTCTTGGTTGATGAAGCTGGCCAAGAGAGAGACACAACATATCTAGCAAAACACCATGGTCTGAGTGCTCGTTGGAAAAGGTTTGCAAGGGAGCATGAGCTTGTGAGAGGAGATATATTGGTATTTCATATGATCACACATTACATATTCAAGGTATTGTTTTTCTCATTTAGATACTTTGTTTGTACATGTTGAAGTTCCACCCTTAATATAATTCAATCGTGCATTTACTCATCCGTAACGGTTGACATATGTAAGGGTGGAACAAAGTATCTAAATGAGAAAAAAAATATCTTGAATATGTATGGTGCGGTCATCTGAAAGACCAATACATCTCTTTTCACGAGTTCATGCTTCGTCGCAAACCTTTTCCAACCAGCACTCAGACCATGGTGTTTTGCTAGATATGTCGTGTCCCTCTCTTGGCCAACTTCATCCACCAAGACCACTTTAACATCTTCACTCGGCATGCACAAATTAACAAAGTCGCCTGGTAATATCTATATTCGAAATAAATACAAAAGAATTATTTTAATTTTATAATGGCGACTTTGTCTACAAAACTAATAAACAAATACTTTTATGGGGAGAGTATTAGATGTATACCAACCAAAAACTGTTGGAAACATTGGACTGAACTATCGGTTTTGAAAATTTAGGATATTGAATGGGTATGCTTCGAAGCACTTTTTCTGCACCATCTATAACTCTCTTAGAATCCTTGTCTTGATATAGGCTATTAATAAGAGTTCGCCTCCGGCTCGAGCTAAAGTTGTCAAAAACAAGATAAGTTGATAGAACGATGAGGGGCAATTAGCGTAATTGATAAGACTATTAGCTTAACTGCTTTTAGAATATTACAAATAAGGGGCAATGATTACAATAGAATATTTTGACCTCACTTCTCCTTGATCAACTAAATTGCCCTGCTAGAGAACACAAGACAACTTTACTATTTAGTTTAGTTTAAACAAATAACAAAATTATGTATGAATGTACTGCAGTTTTCGGCAAAATGTTCACTATCAAATTCCTAATGACACTTCATCAAATTATATTGTCATTATAATATTTCATTAATTTTGACATAAGTATATATATTATTAAGAAATTTATTGAGGGGAACAAAATTGAACTTTCTACGAGTATAAAGACCATTGTGTGGAAAGACGGACTTACCAGCCTTGATCGTTAGGCGTTGCTACGGAAGCGAGCGAGGTCCTGGAGAAGAAAATCAATATATCACTTATGGAGAGTCTTATCATTGGTAATGCATGAGTACCAATTTAGCACAAAATATTAGTCATATAAATAGTTTTGTAAAGTAATATGACGTGAATTAAAAAATAAGAAACAGAATGATATTTCATCACACGCACTCTCTCTCTCCCTTTTGTCCTCTCTATAAACACTTTATTTTTCCAGTAAATTTTTATATGATCTCGCGTGGTCTTGTATTTTTCTCAACTAATTTTCTCAATTATATAAAAAACAACAAGACAGTTCATGATTCGTAGTCGTTTATAGTGGTTGCTTCATAGTGTTTCTTATTTGAAAATTTAAAAAAATAGCTGGTATCTAATAGTTTTAATGCTTATAGTTTTTTTTTGACAAAATAGTGATATTTGTGTTCTAGATAACTAATATAACAGCTGAACTTAGTTGAGGTGTTAAATTAATTGTGGGCACATAAACTATTTGAGTAATTGCAGCTAAGATATGTTAACTTAGACTACACTTGGAGTGTTAAGGAAGGTGATTCAATGCGTTCCTGCAACCCTGACTTTTAGTAAGGGCAAGTTCAACTATGTCCTAGTACATTTTTTATAAATATTATAAACTAAAGGACACTAGTGATTTAACATCTCTATTCTGTATGTTAACTGAAACAATAATTCCTATATTCATTCCTCATTGAAATAATAAAAATTTATTTAAACTAGTAGTAGATGGAAAATAGTGGGGACAAAAAATGTATGATGTTTAAACTAGTGAGGACCTTAAGCATAGAAAAGGAGGTAAATGAATATTTTAGTCCAAACAATGAAATAGAAGATGACTAGTGCTTACCTTGAAATAGGGGGTGTTGAGGTTGTCCAAGTGATTTAGGGAATCACTATGATACTCTTCGAATACTACTTTATATCACATTCCCTATATTTGAGCTTAGAAACTCATTTAGTGAAGGTGTTGGACTTGCTATAAGAGTACTGGAAAAAAATGAAAGTGAACTATTTAGTAACAACAGGTTAAGCCTATGGGAAAATTCAAAGAGGTCTCAGCTAGAAATCATCTTAAAATTAAAGGGGATTTTTGTCCTTCTTGCAAGGCGAAGAAGAAAGACCAAGACATGAATGCATAAACCCATGTCACTTCATGATCTCTCTAGAGAATGGGAACAACAATTGGAGATAAGAGGCATGTTATATAGGTCAAAACCAGAGATGTCTCTTGACATAAAGACCCAACCAAGAAACATATAGAAGTTTATGTGCATCTTATTAAAGGTTTCCACAACATGAAAATTATATAACTTTAACAGCAGTGTGCTCATATTTGAATTCGTGTGCTCTACCCCCATCCCCCAATATGGAAAATTGTTTGCCTCTCCTCCTTGTTAAACTTATAATCTTCATGTTGTGGAAACCTTTAATAAGATGCATAGAAACTTCTATATGTTCCTTTGTTGGGTCTAGTAGTACTCACAATGATGCAACCAGAATATCTATCCCCTTAATTATACCTTCAAAGTTATAATTCTCCTCTGTGTCTGCCTTGTAAAAAAATCATTCACAAATTTATTCCTAGGTTTTCTCTCAGCCTTGCCTATTTGTAATGCTTCCCCTTCTTAAGGATCTCATTCAAACAATTAATATATGAAGTCTTTACTAATTGTCTTTTTTAACATAGAAATTGTTGTTAAATCTACAAATTATATGCCCGTAATTAAACACCATTGGCTCTCATTTAGGCGTTAATTCAGTTGTCTACAGCACAATGTACCTGTGATGTGATTTGTCAAACAACACAACACAAGCATTAGAAATACTAGATAACCATTATATTTCTATTTTCATATAAGAAATACTCTAATATAACTACAACTATTATAAACCACTACTAATCAACTCAAACATAATTGAAATCCACATATCCAATAATAAGCACCATGGATCTAACCTGATAGGAACAACACAAATTCACTTGTGTCAATTGCGATGTCAATACGTGGCGTACATTCAACTGCGCCTCAATTTTTAGGCTTACTCAGTGTACACTTTATAAAAATGGCAACCCTTGTAGCAATTTTATTTTTTTTGACAAGGTGATGATTTCTGTTGGAGTGTCCGCCCCTATCGCGGCCAAAACACTACTAAAAACTAGGCAGAGAACTCCTATATATTTGCCTTTTGTGTTTTTTAGGGTTAAAACTGCAACCCCAAGACTGGGCCGTGTTTTTTTAGGGTTCAACACAAATTCACTTGTGTCAATTGCGATGTCAATACGTGGCGTACATTCAACTACGCCTCAATTTTTAGGCTTACTCAGTGTACACTTTATAAAAATGGCAACCCTTGTAGCAATTTCATTTTTTTTTGACAAGGTGATGATTTCTGTACACTACTAAAACAGAGAACTCCTATATATTTGCCTTTTGTGTTTTTTAGGGTTAAAACTGCAACCGCAAGACTGGGCCGTGTTTTTTTAGGGTTAAAACGCCAGCCCACTCCAGCTTATATTTTAAATAATATTTGTTGAATTTAATTTATATTATTTATGAATATATATCATTTATTTAATTAAAATTTTCTCATTAATTATATATTGTATCTTTATTTAATAAAAATAGATCATACGTATGCTATTTAATAAATAATTTTTTTTAATATACATTATTTGACTTTGAGATAATTTTACTACTTTTTTTTCACTTATTAGAAATAAATAATATACTAGAAGAGTATTTTTTTATAATTTGAATCAAAATATTAAATCATACATTTATATAATTATTAAATATCACCATTTAAATAAATTTAGAATACTGGTTAATTACGTAATGTAATTTTCATTTAGTAAAGATCAAAAATAGATATGGCATATTACATATAAGAAAGTATAGATTAAATTATAAAGATAAATAAAAAATATATGAAATATTCAATACAGAATAATAGACCCTGAATACAAATAATACTTATATGTGTGTGTATTATAGAAAGTCATAAGCACGATAAATTATGAATTAATTTAATAGAATTTAAAATTATAAAATACCCATTTACAAGCATTATATATTTGTATTTTAGAAATATAGTAAGCATGCCTTTTGTTTTGTATAAGTATTTGGATTTTCTCCTTTCAGGTAAGACAAAAAATTGAGAAAATAAACAAATGATATACATTGCAAATATATTAATTTATGTATAATGTGTAATTTGTTAAGTTTTTTTTACATACATACTCTGGTGGTGGAGACATAATCACAAATCCTCCTCCCTTTGTCATTAGCAAGCATAATACACATATTTTGCATTAAAATATGATACTTTTAGCAGATTGATTATTTTATATATAGAATATTTATTATTTATATATATTAAGTAAAAATATAATATAAAATTAATGAGTGTTTTAAATTTATTTAAATAAAGATATAAATATTCGAAATAAATACAAAAGAAATTTTTTAATTTAATAACGGCGACTTTGTCTACAAAACTAATAAACAAATACTTTTAAGGGGAGAGTATGAGATGCATACCAACAAAAACTGTTGGAAACATTGGAGTGAACTATTGGTTTTGAAAATTTAGGATATTGAACCGGTATGCTTTGAAGCACTTTTTCTGCCCAATCTATAAGTTTGTTCGAATCCTCGCCTTGATATAAGCCATTAATAAGAGTTCGCTTCTGGCTCGAGCTTAATTTGTCAAAAACAAGATAAGTTGATAGAACTATGAATCATTATTGAAGACTATTAGCTTAATTGATCTTAGAATATTACAAACAAGGGGCAATAATTACAATAGAATATTTTTACCTCACTTCTCCTTGAACAACTTAATTGCCCTGCTAGTGAACACAAGACAACTTTACTATTTAGTTGAGTTTAATCAAATAACAAAATTATGTATGAATGGACTGCAGTTTTCGGCAAAATGTTCACTATAAAATTCCTAATGGCACTTCATCAAATTATACTGTCATTATAATTTTACATTAATTTTGAAATAAGAATATATATTATTCAATAAGTTATTGAGAGGAACAAAATAGAACTAAGGACCATTGTGTGGAACGACCAACTTACCAGCCTTGATCGTTAGCCGTTGTTACAGAAGCGAGCGAGCTCCTGGAGAAGAAAATCAATATATCACTTATGGAGAGTCTTATCAATTGTCATGAGTACCAATTTGGCACTAAATATTAGCTATATAAATAGTTTTGTAAAGTAATATGACGTTTAGGCGTCATGAATTGATAAATAAGAAACAGAATGATATTCTCTCTCTCTGTCTCTCTCTTATTTTTCTAGTAAATCAAGGAGAAGTGAGGTAAAAATATTGTTAATCAAATAGAAGTGAGGTAAAAATTTTGTATTGTAATCATTGCCCCTTATTTGTAATATTTTGAGAGCAATTAAGTTAATAGTCTATAATAATGATGCATAGTTGTATCAACATATCTTGTTTTTGACAACTTTAGCTCGAGCGGGAGGAAGACTCTTATTGATAGCCTATATCAAGACGAGGATTCTAAGAAATCTGTTATAGATCGGGCAGAAAAAGTGTTTCAAAGCATACCAGTTCAATATCCTAAAACTCTGTTCCACCAATCAGATTCATCAAACATAGCCGGAATCGACTGTAAAATCTCGAAGAAACTCGCCATCGCCGGCGAGTTTCTCTCTCCCCGATTTGCACAATTCCGGCGTCCTCCGCGACATTTTATCCCACCATACTACTCTTCTATCTATGCTCGACCTATTGCACACCTCAATTCATACCCAGAATCAACAAATCAAAAGTTCCTAATTCCAATTAAGAACATTCATCGCGATTTAGAACCCTATTTCATCAATTCGATAATTAAACCTCAAATTAACTATGTTATTGAACTCCAAATCAAGCATATGATATATGAAAATGCTCACAATTCAATTCTCTACAACATACAATCATCAAAACACATCAACAACTTCAAAATCAAAAAGCCCTACTTTAAGCTTATTTAATCCGAATTTAAAATCAAAAATCCGAACCCACCTGATGATTCTGCACTGATTCTGAGGTTGGATTATGATTCTACTCGCCAAAACCTTCGATTTGAGTGCTTAATCGCTAAAATCCGAGTCCGATAACGCTTCCAAATCTTCGTTTGAATCCAAGAACGCGAAGAACACTCTCTCGATAAACCCGTGTTTTACTGATATTGTGATTTCCCCAAATGAAATAAGATACAGTTAAGACTATTTATAGTTACGAAAAATTAATACCCCTTTGGATCATATATGACACGAAAATACAATGTTTAATAACTTTATATTAATAAAACAGGTCCAATCGGTACCGGTTTTCGAGATAACTATCAAAACGGGGCTTTTTAATCAATCATTAGTATGCGGGTCCCGTTTGCACTTATTACGAGATAAGAAATAATATAATAATCAAAATATCTAGTTTCACGTTTATCGAGACAACCAGATAATTATCGATAATTTAAAATACCCAAAAAGCTCCGCCGGACCGGCTCCGGAACAAACCGTACTCCGGATCGAAAAAGTCAAAACATGAAAAGTGTCCGGAATATTCAAATTAGGCTAAAGGTGAATTTTGTTGAAATTTTCGGGAAGTAAAATCTCGGTACCGTTACAGGTTGACGGTTTTTGTAAAATCAAAATAATCAATAATTAAATTACAATATACGTAATTAAATCCATAAATCAAATATAAAATCATACGACAATACATAAATCGATATGAAAATATCTAAATAAACTATATTTTGTACTGAGCATATAAAAATTGGTATTCCTCAAATTTAATCAGAGATACATAACTAAATTAATAGAACAGGAACCAATTAATTCACCGAAATTCACATAATATTCATATAATATTTATTAATCATCCAAATAATTACACGGATAATCCCAGATGTTACAGACTTTGTCTACAAAACTAATAAACAAATACTTTCAAGGGGAGAGTATGAGATGCATACCAACCAAAAAATGTTGGAAACATTGGAGTGAACTATTGGTTTTGAAAATTTAGGATATTGAACGGGTATGCTTTGAAGCACTTTTTCTGCCCGATCTATAACTTTCTTCGAATCCTCGTCTTGATATAAGCCATTAATAAGAGTTCGCTTCTAGCTCGAGCTAAATTTGTCAAAAACAAGATAAGTTGATAGAACTATGAATCATTATTGAAGACTATTAGCTTAATTGCTTTTAGAATATTACAAATAAGGGGCAATAATTACAATAGAATATTTTTACCTCACTTCTCCTTGAACAACTTAATTGCCCTGCTAGTGAACACAAGACAACTTTACTATTTAGTTTAGTTTAATCAAATAACAAAATTATGTATGAATCGACTGCAGTTTTCGGCAAAATGTTCACTATCAAAATCCTAATGGCACTTCATCAAATTATACTGTCTTTATAATTTTACATTAATTTTGAAAAAAGAATATATATTATTAAATAAGTTATTGAGAGGAACAAAATTGAACTTTCTTCCAGTATAAGGACCATTGTGTGGAACGACGACTTACCAGCCTTGATCGTTAGCCTTTGCTACAGAAGCGAGCGAGCTCCTGGAGAAGAAAATCAATATATCACTTATGGAGATTCTTATCAATTGTCATGAGTACCAATTTGGCACAAAATATTAGTCATATAAATAGTTTTGTAAAGTAATATGACGTTTAGCGGTCATGAATTGATAAATAAAAAACAGAATGATATTCTCTCTCTCTCTCTCTCTCTTATTTTTCAAGTAAATCAAGGAGAAGTGAGGTAAAAATATTGTTAATCAAATATAAGTGAGGTAAAAATATTGTATTGTAATCATTGCCCCTTATTTGTAATAATTTCAGAGCAATTAAGTTAATAGTCTATAATAATGATGCATAGTTGTATCAACTTATCTTGTTTTTGACAACTTTAGCTCGAGCGGGAGGAAGACTCTTATTGATAGCCTATATCAAGACGAGGATTCTAAGAAATCTTTATAGATCGGGTAGAAAAAGTGCTTCAAAGCATACTAGTTCAATATCCTAAATTTTCAAAACCGATGGTTCAATCCAATATTTCCAACAGTTTTTGGTTGATATGCATCTCATACTCTCCTAGTAAAACTATTTGCTTATTGGTTTTGTAGACAAAGTCATTATTATTGAATTAAAAATTTTCTTTTGTATTTATATCGAATATAGATATTATTAGTCGACTTCTGTAATTTGTACGTGCCAAGTGAAGATGCTAAAGTTGTCTTGGTTGATGAAGTTGGCCAAGAGAGAGACACAACATATCTAGCAAAACACCATGGTCTGAGTGCTCGTTGGAAAAGGTTTGGAATGGAGCATGAGCTTGTGAGAGGAGATATATTGGTATTTATGATCACACATTACATATTCAAGGTATTGTTTTTCTCATTTAGATACTTTGTTTGTACATGTTGAAGTTCCACCCTTAATATAATTCGATCGTGCATTTACTCATGCGTAACGGTTGACATATGTAAGGGTGGAACAAAGTATCTAAATGAGAAAAAAAATATCTTGAATATGTATGGTGCGGTCATCTGAAAGACCAATACATCTCTTTTCACGAGCTCATGCTCCGTCGCAAACCTTTTCCAACCAGCACTCAGACCATGGTGTTTTGGTAGATATGTCGTGTCCCTCTCTTGGCCAACTTCATCCACCAAGACGACTTTAAAATTTTCACTCGGCATGCACAAATTACCAAAGTCGGCTGGTAATATCAATATTCGAAATAAATACAAAAGAAATTTTTTAATTTATAATGGTGACTTGTCTACAAAACTAATAAACAAATACTTTCAAGGGGAGAGTATGAGATGCATACCAACCAAAAAATGTTGGAAACATTGGAGTGAACTATTGGTTTTGAAAATTTAGGATATTGAACGGGTATGCTTTGAAGCACTTTTTCTGCCCGATCTATAACTTTCTTCGAATCCTCGTCTTGATATAAGCCATTAATAAGAGTTCGCTTCTAGCTCGAGCTAAATTTGTCAAACAACAAGATAAGTTGATAGAACTATGAATCATTATTGAAGACTATTAGCTTAATTGCTTTTAGAATATTACAAATAAGGGGCAATAATTACAATAGAATATTTTTACCTCACTTCTCCTTGAACAACTTAATTGCCCTGCTAGTGAACACAAGAAAACTTTACTATTTAGTTTAGTTTAATCAAATAACAAAAAAATTATGTATGAATCGACTGCAGTTTTCGGCCAAAAATGTTCACTATCAAAATCCTAATGGCACTTCATCAAATTATACTGTCTTTATAATTTACATACCTCTCTCTCTCCTATTTTTCTAGTAAATCAAGGAGAAGTGAGGTAAAAATATTGTTAATCAAATAGAAGTGAGGTAAAAATTTGTATTGTAATCATTGCCCCTTATTTGTAATATTTTCAGAGCAATTAAGTTAATAGTCTATAATAATGATGCATAGTTTGTATCAACTTATCTTGTTTTTGACAACTTTAGCTCGAGCGGAGGAAGAGTCTTATTGATAGCCTATATCAAGACGAGGATTCTAAGAAATCTGTTATAGATCGGGCAGAAAAAGTGCTTCAAAGCATACCAGTTCAATATCCTAAATTTTCAAAACCGATGGTTCAATCCAATATTTCCAACAGTTTTTGGTTGGTATGCATCTCATACTCTCCCTAACAACTATTTGCTTATTGGTTTTGTAGACAAAGTCATTATTATTGAATTAAAAATTTTCTTTGGTATTTATATCGAATATAGATATTATTAGTCGACTTCTGTAATTTGTACATGCCAAGTGAAGATGCTAAAGCTGTCTTGGTTGATGAAGCTGGCCAAGAGAGAGACACAACATATCTAGCAAAACACCATGGTCTGAGTGCTCGTTGGAAAAGGTTTGCAAGGGAGCATGAGCTTGTGAGAGGAGATATATTGGTATTTCATATGATCACACATTACATATTCAAGGTATTGTTTTTCTCATTTAGATACTTTGTTTGTATACGTTGAAGTTCCACCCTTAATATAATTCGATTGTGCATTTACTCATGCGTTGACATATGTAAGGGTGGAACAAAGTATCTAAATGAGAAAAAAAATATCTTGAATATGTATGTGCGGTCCTATGAAAGACCAATATTCTCTTTTCACAAGCTCATGCTCCGTCGCAAACCTTTTCCAACCAGCACTCAGACCATGGTGTTTTGCTAGATATGTCGTGTCCCTCTCTTGGCCAACTTCATCCACCAAGACGACTTTAACATTTTCACTCGGCATGCACAAATTACCAAAGTCGGCTGGTAATATCTATATTCGAAATAAATACAAAAGAAATTTTTTAATTTAATAATGGCAACTTTGTCTACAAAACTAATAAACAAATACTTTTAAGGGGAGAGTATGATATGCATACCAACCAAAAACTGTTGGAAACATTGGAGTGAACTATTGGTTTTGAAAATTCAGGATATTGAACGGGTATGCTTTGAAGCACTTTTTCGCCCGATCTATAACTTTCTTCGAATCCTCGTCTTGATATAAGCCATTAATAAGAGTTCGCTTCTGGCTCGAGCTAAATTTGTCAAAAACAAGATAAGTTGATAGAACTATGAATCATTATTGAAGACTATTAGCTTAATTGCTTTTAGAATATTACAAATAAGGGGCAATAATTACAATAGAATATTATTACCTCACTTCTCCTTGAACAACTTAATTGCCCTGCTAGTGAACACAAGACAACTTTACTATTTAGTTTAGTTTAATCAAATAACAAAATTATGTATGAATGGACTGCAGTTTTCGGCCAAATGTTCACTATCAAATTCCTAATGGCACTTCATCAAATTATACTGTCATTATAAGTTTACATTAATTTTGAAATAAGAATATATATTATTAAATAAGTTATTGAGAGGAACAAAATTGAACTTTCTACAGTATAAGGACCATTGTATGGAACGACCGACTTACCAGCCTTGATCGTTAGCCGTTGCTACAGAAGCGAGCGAGCTCCTGGAGAAGAAAATCAATATATCACTTATGGAGAGTCTTATCAATTGTCATGAGTACCAATTTGGCACAAAATATTAGTCATATAAATAGATTTGTAAAGTAATATGACGTTTAGCGGTCATGAATTGATAAATAAGAAACAAATTGATATTATCTCTCTCTCTCTTTCTCTTATTTTTCTAGTAAATCAAGGAGAAGTGAGGTAAAAA
The DNA here is from genome assembly GCF_001625215.2 of Daucus carota subsp. sativus. Taxonomy (NCBI): domain Eukaryota; kingdom Viridiplantae; phylum Streptophyta; class Magnoliopsida; order Apiales; family Apiaceae; genus Daucus; species Daucus carota. The sequence continues at coordinate 7,244,616 of NC_030388.2, forward strand.
TGTTGTTAATCAAATAGAAGTGAGGTAAAAATATTGTATTGTAATCATTGCCCCTTATTTGTAATATTTTCAGAGCAATTAAGTTAATAGTCTATAATAATGATGCATAGTTGTATCAACTTATCTTGTTTTTGACAACTTTAGCTCGAGCGGGAGGAGACTCTTATTGATAGCCTATATCAAGACGAGGATTCTAAGAAATCTGTTATAGATCGGGCAGAAAAAGTGCTTCAAAGCATACCAGTTCAATATCCTAAATTTTCAAAACCGATGGTTCAATCCAATATTTCCAACAGTTTTTGGTTGGTATGCATCTCATACTCTCCTAGTAAAACTATTGCTTATTGGTTTGTAGACAAAGTCATTATTATTGAATTAAAAATTTCTTTTGTATTTATATCGAATATAGATATCATTAGTCGACTTGTGTAATTTGTACATGCCAAGTGAAGATGCTAAAGGTGTCTTGGTTGATGAAGCTGGCCAAGAGAGAGACACAACATATCTAGCAAAACACCATGGTCTGAGTGCTCGTTGGAAAAGGTTTGCAATGGAGCATGAGCTTGTGAGAAGAGATATATTGGTATTTCATATGATCACACATTACATATTCAAGGTATTTTTTTCTCATTTAGATACTTTGTTTGTACATGTTGAAGTTCCACCCTTAATATAATTCGATAATGCATTTACTCATGCGTAACGGTTGACTTATGTAAGGGTGGAACAAAGTATCTAAATGAGGAAAAAAATATCTTAGATATGTACGGTGCGGTCATCTGAAAGAACAATACATCTCTTTTCACGAGCTCATGCTCCATCGCAAACCTTTTCCAACCAGCACTCAGACCATGGTGTTTTGCTAGATATGTCGTGTCCCTCTCTTGGCCAACTTCATCCACCAAGACAACTTTAACATTTTCACTCGGCATGCACAAATTACCAAAGTCGGCTGGTAATATCTATATTCGAAATAAATACAAAAGAAATTTTTAATTTAATAATGGCGACTTTGTCTACAAACTAATAAACAAATACTTTTAAGGGGAGAGTATGAGATGCATAGCAACCAAAAACTGTTGGAAACATTGGAGTGAACTATTGGTTTTGAAAATTTAGGATATTGAACGGGTATGCTTTGAAGCACTTTTTCTGCCCGATCTATAACTTTCTTCGAATCCTCGTCTTGATATAAGCCATTAATAAGAGTTCGCTTCTGGCTCGAGCTAAATTTGTCAAAAACAAGATAAGTTGATAGAACTATGAATCATTATTGAAGACTATTAGCTTAATTGCTTTTAGAATATTACAAATAAAGGGCAATAATTACAATAGAATATTTTACCTCACTTCTCCTTGAACAACTTAATTGCCCTGCTAGTGAACACAAGACAACTTTACTATTTAGTTTAGTTTAATCAAATAACAAAATTATTTATGAATGGACTGCAGTTTTCGGCAAAATGTTCACTATCAAATTCCTAATGGCACTTCATCAAATTATACTGTCATTATAATTTTACTTAATTTTGAAATAAGAATATATATTATTAAATAAGTTATTGAGAGGAACAAAATTGAACTTTCTACCAGTATAAGGACCATTGTGTGGAACGACCGACTTACCAGCCTTGATCGTTAGCCGTGGCTACAGAAGCGAGCGAGCTCCTGGAGAAGAAAATCAATATATCACTTATGGAGAGTCTTATCAATTGTTATGTGTACCAATTTGGCACAAAATATTAGTCATATAAATAGTTTTGTAATGTAATATGACGTTTAGCGGTCATGAATTGATAAATAAGAAAGAGATTGATATTCTCTCTCTCTCTCTCTTATTTTTCTAGTAAATCAAGGAGAAGTGAGGTAAAACTATTGTTAATCAAATAGAAGTGAGGTAAGAATATTGTATTGTGATCATTGCCCCATATTTGAAATATTTTCAGAGCAATTAAGTTAATAGTCTATAATAATGATGCATAGTTGTATCAACTTATCTTGTTTTTCACAACTTTAGCTCGAGCGGGAGGAAGACTCTTATTGATAGCCTATATTAAGACGAGGATTCTAAGAAATCTGTTATAGATCGGGCAGAAAAAGTGCTTCAAAGCATACCAGTTCAATATCCTAAATTTTTAAAACCGATGGTTCAATCCAATATTTCCAACAGTTTTTGGTTGGTATGCATCTCATACTCTCCTAGTAAAACTATTTGCTTATCGGTTTGTAGACAAAGTCATTATTATTGAATTAAAAATTTTCTTTTGTGTTTATATCGAATATAGATATTATTAGTCGACTTCTGTAATTTGTACATGCCAAGTGAAGATGTTAAAGGTGTCTTGGTTGATGAAGCTGGCCAAGAGAGAGACACAACATATCTAGCAAAACACCATGGTCTGAGTGCTCGTTGGAAAAGGTTTGCAATGGAGCATGAGCTTGTGAGAAGAGATATATTGGTATATCATATGATCACACATTACATATTCAAGGTATTGTTTTTCTCATTTAGATACTTTGTTTGTACATGTTGAAGTTCCACCCTTAGTATAATTCGATCATGCATTTACTCATGCGTAACGGTTGATATATGTAAGGGTGGAACCAAGTATCTAAATGAGAAAAAAAATATCTTGAATATGTATGGTGCGGTCATATGAAAGACTAATACATCTCTTTTCACAAGCTCATGCTCCATCGCAAACCTTTTCCAACCAGCACTCAGACTATGGTGTTTTGCTAGATATGTCGTGTCCCTCTCTTGGCCAACTTCATCCACCAAGACGACTTTAACATTTTCACTCGGCATGCACAAATTACCAAAGTCGGCTGGTAATATCTATATTCGAAATAAATACAAAAGAATTTTTTTAATTTAATAATGGCGACTTTGTCTACAAAACTAATAAACAAATACTTTTAAGGGAAGAGTATGAGATGCATACCAACCAAAAATTGTTGGAAACATTGGAGTGAACTATTGGTTTTGAAAATTTAGGATATTGAACGGCTATGCTTTGAAGCACTTTTTCTGCCCGATCTATAACTTTCTTCGAATCCTCGTCTTGATATAAGCCATTAATAAGAGTTCGCTTCTGGCTCGAGCTAAATTTGTCAAAAACAAGATAAGTTGATAGAACTATGAATCATTATTGAAGACTATTAGCTTAATTGCTTTTAGAATATTACAAATAAGGGGCAATTATTACAATAGAATATTATTACCTCACTTCTACTTGAACAACTTAATTGCCCTGATAGTGAACACAAGACAACTTTACTATTTAGTTTAGTTTAATCAAATAACAAAATTATATATGAATGGACTGCAGTTTTCGGCCAAATGTTCACTATCAAATTCCTAATGGCACTTCATCAAATTAAACTGTCATTATAATTTTACATTAATTTTGAAATAAGAATATATTTTATTAAATAAGTTATTGAGAGGAACAAAATTGAACTTTCTACCAGTATAAGGACCATTGTGTGGAACGACCGACTTACCAGCCTTGATCGTTAGCCGTCGCTACAGAAGCGAGCGAGCTCCTGGAGAAGAAAATCAATATATCACTTATGGAGAGTCTTATCAATTGTCAAGAGTACCAATTTGGCACAAAATATTAGTCATATAAATATTTTTGTAAAGTAATATGACGTTTAGCGGTCATTAATTGATAAATAAGAAAGAGAATGATATTCTCTCTCTCTCTCTCTCCTATTTTTCTAGTAAATCAAGGAGAAGTGAGGTAAAAATATTGTTAATCAAATAGAAGTGAGGTAAAAATATTGTATTGTAATCATTGCCCCTTATTTGTAATATTTTCAGAGCAATTAAGTTAATAGTCTATAATAATGGTGCATAGTTGTGTCAACTTATCTTGTTTTTGAAAACTTTAGCTCGAGCGGGAGGAAGACTCTTATTGATAGCCTATATCAAGACGAGGATTCTAAGAAATCTGTTATAGATCGGGCAGAAAAAGTGCTTCAAAGCATACCAGTTCAATATCCTAAATTTTCAAAACCGATGGTTCAATCCAATATTTCCAATAGTTTTTGGTTGGTATTCATCTCATACTCTCCCAGTAAAACTATTTGCTTATTGATTTTGTAGACAAAGTCATTATTATTGAATTAAAAATTTTCTTTTGTATTTATATCGAATATAGATATTATTAGTCGACTTGTGTAATTTGTACATGCCAAGTGAAGATGCTAAAGGTGTCTTGGTTGATGAAGCTGGCCAAGAGAGAGACACAACATATCTAGCAAAACACCATGGTCTGAGTGCTCGTTGGAAAAGGTTTGCAATGGAGCATGAGCTTGTGAGAAGAGATATATTGGTATTTCATATGATCACACATTACATATTCAAGGTATTTTTTTTCTCATTTAGATACTTTGTTTGTACATGTTGAAGTTCCACCCTTAATATAATTCGATAATGCATTTACTCATGCGTAACGGTTGACATATGTAAGGGTGGAACAAAGTATCTAAATGAGGAAAAAAATATCTTAGATATGTACGGTGCGGTCATCTGAAAGACCAATACATCTCTTTTCACGAGCTCATGCTCCATCGCAAACCTTTTCCAACCAGCACTCAGACCATGGTGTTTTGCTAGATATGTCGTGTCCCTCTCGTGGCCAACTTCATCCACCAAGACAACTTTAACATTTTCACTCGGCATGCACAAATTACCAAAGTCGGCTGGTAATATCTATATTCGAAATAAATACAAAAGAAATTTTTTAATTTAATAATGGCGACTTTGTCTACAAAACTAATAAACAAATACTTTTAAGGGGAGAGTATGAGATGCATAGCAACCAAAAACTGTTGGAAACATTGGAGTGAACTATTGGTTTTGAAAATTTAGGATATTGAACGGGTATGCTTTGAAGCACTTTTTCTGCCCGATCTATAACTTTCTTCGAATCCTCGTCTTGATATAAGCCATTAATAAGAGTTCGCTTCTGGCTCGAGCTAAATTTGTCAAAAACAAGATAAGTTGATAGAACTATGAATCATTATTGAAGACTATTAGCTTAATTGCTTTTAGAATATTACAAATAAGGGGCAATAATTACAATAGAATATTTTTACCTCACTTCTCCTTGAACAACTTAATTGCCCTGCTAGTGAACACAAGACAACTTTACTATTTAGTTTAGTTGAATCACATAACAAAATTATTTATGAATGGACTGCAGTTTTCGGCAAAATGTTCACTATCAAATTCCTAATGGCACTTCATCAAATTATACTGTCATTATAATTTTACATTAATTTTGAAATAAGAATATATATTATTAAATAAGTTATTGAGAGGAACAAAATTGAACTTTCTACCAGTATAAGGACCATTGTGTGGAACGACCGACTTACCAGCCTTGATCGTTAGCCGTGGCTACAGAAGCGAGCGAGCTCCTGGAGAGAAAATCAATATATCACTTATGGAGAGTCTTATCAATTGTTATGTGTACCAATTTGGCACAAAATATTAGTCATATAAATAGTTTTGTAATGTAATATGACGTTTAGCGGTCATGAATTGATAAATAAGAAAGAGATTGATATTCTCTCTCTCTCTCTCTCTCTCTCTCTCTCTTATTTTTCTAGTAAATCAAGGAGAAGTGAGGTAAAACTATTGTTAATCAAATAGAAGTGAGGTAAAAATATTGTATTGTGATCATTGCCCCTTATTTGAAATATTTTCAGAGCAATTAATTTAATAGTCTATAATAATGATGCATAGTTGTATCAACTTATCTTGTTTTTCACAACTTTAGCTCGAGCGGGAGGAAGACTCTTATTGATAGCCTATATTAAGACGAGGATTCTAAGAAATCTGTTATAGATCGGGCAGAAAAAGTGCTTCAAAGCATACCAGTTCAATATCCTAAATTTTTAAAACCGATGGTTCAATCCAATATTTCCAACAGTTTTTGGTTGGTATGCATCTCATACTCTCCTAGTAAAACTATTTGCTTATCGGTTTGTAGACAAAGTCATTATTATTGAATTAAAAATTTTCTTTTGTGTTTATATCGAATATAGATATTATTAGTCGACTTCTGTAATTTGTACATGCCAAGTGAAGATGTTAAAGGTGTCTTGGTTGATGAAGCTGGCCAAGAGAGAAACACAACATATCTAGCAAAACACCATGGTCTGAGTGCTCGTTGGAAAAGGTTTGCAATGGAGCATGAGCTTGTGAGAAGAGATATATTGGTATTTCATATGATCACACATTACATATTCAAGGTATTGTTTTTCTCATTTAGATACTTTGTTTGTACATGTTGAAGTTCCACCCTTAATATAATTCGATAATGCATTTACTCATGCCTAACGGTTGACATATGTAAGGGTGGAACAAAGTATCTGAATGAGAAAAAAAATATCTTGAATATGTATGGTGCGGTCATCTGAAAGACCAATACATCTCTTTTCACGAGCTCATGCTCCGTCGCAAACCTTTTCCAACCAGCACTCAGACCATGGTGTTTTGCTAGATATGTCGTGTCCCTCTCTTGGCCAACTTCATCCACCAAGACGACTTTAACATTTTCACTCGGCATGCACAAATTACCAAAGTCGGCTGGTAATATCTATATTCGAAATAAATACAAAAGAAATTTTTTAATTTAATAATGGCGGTTTTGTCTACAAAACTAATAAACAAATACTTTTAAGGGGAGAGTATGAGATGCATACCAACCAAAAACTGTTGGAAACATTGGAGTGAACTATTGGTTTTGAAAATTTAGGATATTGAACGGGTATGCTTTGAACCAGTTTTTCTGCCCGATCTATAACTTTCTTCGAATCCTCGTGCTCATATAAGCCATTAATAAGAGTTCGCTTCTAGCTCGAGCTAAATTTGTCAAAAACAAGATAAGTTGATAGAACTCTGAATCATTATTGAAGACTATTAGCTTAATTGCTTTTAGAATATTACAAATAAGGGGCAATAATTACAATAGAATATTTTTACCTCACTTCTCCTTGAACAACTTAATTGCCCTGCTAGTGAACACAAGACAACTTTACTATTTAGTTTAGTTTAATCAAATAACAAAATTATGTATGAATGGACTGCAGTTTTCGGCAAAATGTTCACTATCAAATTCCTAATGGCACTTCATCAAATTATACTGTCATTATAATTTTACATTAATTTTGAAATAAGAATATATATTATTAAATAAGTTATTGAGAGGAACAAAATTGAACTTTCTACCAGTATAAGGACCATTGTCTGGAACGACCGACTTACCAGCCCTTATCGTTAGCCGTTGCTACAGAAGCGAGCGAGCTCCTGGAGAAGAAAATCAATATATCACTTATGGAGAGTCTTATCAATTGTCATGAGTACCAATTTGGCACACAATATTAGTCATATAAATAGTTTTGTAAAGTAATATGACTTTTAGCGGTCATGAATTGACAAATAAGAAACAGAATGATATTCTCTCTCCCTCTCTCTCTCTTATTTTTCTAGTAAATCAAGGAGAAGTGAGGTAAAACTATTGTTAATCAAATAGAAGTGAGGTAAAAATATTGTATTGTAATCATTGCCCCTTATTTGTAATATTTTCAGAGCAATTAAGTTAATAGTCTATAATAATGATGCATAGTTGTTTCAACTTATCTTGTTTTTCACAACTTTAGCTCGAGCGGGAGGAAGACTCTTATTGATAGCCTATATCAAGACGAGGATTCTAAGAAATCTGTTATAGATCGGGCAGAAAAAGTGCTTCAAAGCATACCAGTTCAATATCCTAAATTTTCAAAACCGATGGTTCAATCCAATATTTCCAACAGTTTTTGGTTGGTATGCATCTCATACTCTCCTAGTAAAACTATTTGCTTATCGGTTTGTAGACAAAGTCATTATTATTGAATTAAAAATTTTCTTTTGTATTTATATCGAATATAGATATTATTAGTCGACTTATGTAATTTGTACATGCCAACTGAAGATGCTAAAGTTGTCTTGGTTGATGAAGCTGGCCAAGAGAGAGACACAACATATCTAGCAAAACACCATGGTCTGAGTGCTCGTTGGAAAAGGTTTGCAATGGAGCATGAGCTTGTAAGAGGAGATATATTGGTATTTCATATGATCACACATTACATATTCAACGTATTATTTTTCTCATTTAGATACTTTGTTTGTATATGTTGAAGTTCCACCCTTAATATAATTCAATCGTGCATTTACTCATGCGTAACGGTTGACATATGTAAGGGTCGAACAAAGTATCTAAATGAGAAAAAAAATATCTTGAATATGTATGGTGCGGTCATCTGAAAGACCAATACATCTCTTTTCACGAGTTCATGCTCCGTCGTAAACCTTTTCCAACGAGCACTCAGACCATGGTGTTTTGCTAGATATGTCGTGTCCCTCTCTTGGCCAACTTCATCCACTAAGACAACTTTAACATCTTCACTCGGCATGCACAAAAGAATTTGAAATAAATACAAAAGAATTTTTTCAATTTTGTAATGGCTACTTTGTCTACAAAACTAATAAACAAATACTTTTAAGGGGAGAGTATTAGATGTATACCAACCAAAAACTATTGGAAACATGGGACTGAACTATCGGTTTTGAAAATTTAGGATATTGAATGGGTATGCTTCGAAGCACTTTTTCTGCACCATCTATAACTCTCTTAGAATCCTCGTCTTGATATAGGCTATTAATAAGAGTTCGCCTCGGGCTCGAGCTAAAGTTGTCAAAAAAAAGATAAGTTGATAGAACGATGAGGGGCAATTAGCTTAATTGATAAGACTATTAGCTTAACTGCTTTTAGACTTGATCAACTAAATTGCCCTGCTAGAGAACACAAGACAACTTTACTATTTAGTTTAGTTTAAACAAATAACAAAATTATGTATGAATGTACTGCAGTTTTCGGCAAAATGTTCACTATCAAATTCCTAATGACACTTCATCAAATTATATTGTCATTATAATATTTCATTAATTTTGACATAGGTATATATATTATTAAGAAAGTTATTGAGGGGAACAAAATTGAACTTTCTACGAGTATAAGGACCATTGTGTGGAAAGACCGACTTACCAGCCTTGATCGTTAGGCGTTGCTACGGAAGCGAGCGAGCTCCTGGAGAAGAAAATCAATATATCACTTATGGAGAGTCTTATCATTGGTAATGCATGAGTACCAATTTAGCACAAAATATTAGTCATATATATAGTTTTGTAAAGTAATATGACGTGAATTAAAAAATAAGAAACAGAATGATATTTCATCACACGCACTCTCTCTCTCTCCCTTTTTCCTCTCTATAAACACTTTATTTTTCCAGTAAATTTTTATATGATCTCGCGTGGTCTTGTATTTTTCTCAACTAATTTTCTCAATTATATAGAAAACAACAAGACCGTTCATGATTCGTAGTCGTTTATAGTGATAAGTGGATTTTATATCCACTTGGAAGCCTTCGTTTTGACTTAAATGGATGATCTGGCCTCAAGGTTTTGATGTTTTTGATATGTTTTAGTGTGATGTTGTGTAGGTTTCTTTGGAGGAGAACGAAGAGGAGATTCATAGCTTTCATTGAAAAAAAACGGCGAAGCAATCGGATGCGCGAGTCAAAAGTTATGGACAAAGAAGTGGGCTGCTGAATTGGGGCACCCGCCCCAAATCTGGCGCACCTGCCCCACTGGCGCACCCGCCCCAATCTGGCGCACCTGCCCCACTGGCGCACCCGCCCCAAATCTGGCGCACCCGCCCCAAATCTGGCGCACCTGCCCCACAATCTGGGCGCGAATTTAGGCCCGTTTTTGGCCGTTTCTGATCCGTTTCGGGCCCGATCGCTGGGGAAGTTTAAGAAAGGCTTGGGGGACTAAAGACATAACCTGGAATCATTCCAAGGAGCACATGACGGCTACGGAGAAGATCGAGATCGAATTTCATACTTTTTAGTTTTGTAATTCTTCGAAGTAGGCGTAACTTTGGATGCTCGTTTCGGATTTGTTTCTTAACTCTTATTCTCGTACTTTGACTTGTTTGTCCTATTCCGTACCATGTTTACATTTGAACCCATGATGATGAGAAGTTCGATTATGAACTAATCATTATCGTGGGATTCTAGCGGATTTATATATGGATTTCAGTAGTTGATTTGCCTTAATTAATTATGTGATGAATGTTTGATTTCTTCGTATTGGTTGTGCTTATTCTTCTTGGATGCGTAGCTAACATCTAAGTTGTGGGTTAATCTTTATTGAAGTGACAGTGGATATATTGATTTAGAACTTGCCATGCGGACATAGGATTATGTATTCGATATACATGATTAGTGTGTGATTTTAACCATCTTGCATCGCCCTATGTAATCTTCATAGATAACTTGTTCTTCAACCATTATGTTTTCAAATTCTATAGACATATAGGGTCTAAGCATAATTGGTGTCTGTTTACCTTCTGTCTTAATTGTGGATGTGTAGTAGTATGGTGCACGTATAACGACAGTTAGCGTATATCAGTTTCGTGTTATCTGATTAGTTATCAACCATCACATATCGATAAGGCATAACTCTGAATGAAGTATATAATGAAGTTAGAATCCCATGTTTTATTCTCATAAGTAATCCAGTTAATCACTTAGTTATAATTAGACTTAATTAGTTAATTTAGATAAAACCAACAAAATTGTTATTTGTCTAAGCATTGAATAATAATCATACAGTGGTGCATAAGTGCATATTTCTAAATACACCAGTCTCTGTGGAACGAACTGAATTTGATTCTTTACTACTTGTGATCACGTACGCTTGCGTGATTTTGTGCGAACATATAGTGGTTGCTTCATAGTGTTTCTTATTTGAAAATTTAAAAAAATAGCTGGTATCTAATATTTTAATGCTTATAGTTTTTTGTTTGACAAAATAGTGATATTGTGTTCTAGATAACTAATATAACAGTTGAACTAAGTTGAGGTGTTAAATTAATTGTGGGCACATAAACTATTTGAGTAATTGCAGCTAAGATATGTTAGCTTAGACTACACTTGGAGTGTTAAGGAAGGTGATTCAATGCGTTCCTGCAACCCTGACTTTTAGTAAGGGCAAGTTCAACTATGTCCTAGTACATTTTTTATAAATATTATAAACTAAAGGACACTAGTGATTTAACATCTCTATTCTGTATGTTAACTGAAACAATAATTCCTATATTCATTCCTCATTGAAATAATAAAATTTATTTAAACTAGTAGTAGATGGAAAATAGTGGGGACAAAAATGTATGAAGTTTAAACTAGTGAGGACCTTAAGCATAGAAAAGGAGGTAAATGAATATTTTAGTCCAAACAATGAAATAGAAGATGACTAGTGCTTACCTTGAAATAGGGGGTGTTGAGGTTGTCCAAGTGATTTAGGGAATCACTATGATACTCTTCGAATACTACTTTATATCACATTCCCTATATTTGAGCTTAGAAACTCATTTAGTGAAGGTGTTGGACTTGCTATAAGAGTACTGGAAGAAAAGGAAAGTGAGAACTATTTAGTAACAACAGGTTAAGCCTATGGGAAAATTCAAAGAGGTCTCAGCTAGAAATCATCTTAAAATTAAAGGGGATTTTTGTCCTTCTTGCAAGGCGAAGAAGAAAGACCAAGACATGAATGCATAAACCCATGTCACTTCATGATCTCTCTAGAGAATGGGAACAACAATGTGGAGATAAGAGGCATGTTATATAGGTCAAAACCAGAGATGTCTCTTGACATAAAGACCCAACCAAGAAACATATAGAAGTTATGTGCATCTTATTAAAGGTTTCCACAACATGAAAATTATATAACTTTAACAGAAGTGTGCTCATATTTGAATTCGTGTGCTCTACCCCCATCCCCCAATATGGAAAATTGTTTTCCTCTCCTCCTTGTTAAAGTTATAATCTTCATGTTGTGGAAACCTTTAATAAGATGCATAGAAACTTCTATATGTTCCTTGTTGGGTCTAGTAGTACTCACAATGATGCAACCAGAATATCTATCCACTTAATTATACCTTCAAAGTTATAATGCTCCTCTGTGTCTGCCTTGTAAAAAAAACAACACAATGTACCTGTGATGTGATTTGTCAACAACACAACACAAGCATTAGAAATACTAAATACCATTATATTTCTATTTTCATATAAGAAATACTCTAATATAACTACAACTATTATAACCACTACTAATCAACTCAAACATATTGGAAATCCACATATCCAATAATAAGCACCATGGATCTAACCTGATAGGAACAACACAAATTCACTTGTGTCAATTGCGATGTCATACGTGGCCTACATTCAACTGCTCCTCATTTTTAGACTTACTCAGTGTACACTTTATAAAAATGGCAACCCTTGTAGCAATTTCATTTTTGACAAGATCATGATTTCTGTTGGAGTGTCCGCCCCTATCGGGGCCAAAACACTACTAAAAACTAGGCAGAGAACTCCTATATATTTTGCCTTTTGTGTTTTTTAGGGTTAAATATGCCGTGTTTTGGTTAGGGTTAAAACGCCAGCCCACTCTAGCTTATATTTTAATAATATTGTTGAATTTAATTTATATTATTTATGAATATATATCATTTATTTAATTAAAATTTTCTCATTAATTATATATTGTATCTTTTATTTAATAAAAATAGATCATAAGTACGCTATTTAATAAATAATTTTTTTTAATATACATCTTATTTGATTTGAGATAATTTTAACCACTTTTTTTCACTTATTAGGAATAAATAATATACTAGAAGAGTATTCTTTATAATTTGAATCAAAATATTAAATCATACATTTATATAATTATTAATATCACCATTTAAATAAATTTAGAATACTGGTTAATTACGTATTGTAATTTTCATTTAGTAAAGATCAAAAATAGATATGACATATTACATATAAGAAAGTAATAGATTAAATTATAAAGATAAATAAAAATATATCAAATATTCAATACAGAATAATAGACCCTTAATACAGATAATACTTATATGTGTGTGTATTATAGAAAGTCATAAGCACGATAAATTAGGAATTAATTTAATAGAATTTAAAATTATAAAATACCCATTTACAGCATTATATATTTGTATTTTAGAAATATAGTAAGCATGCCTTTTGTTTTGTATAAGTATTTGGATTTTCTCCTTTCAGGTAAGACAAAAAATTGAGAAAATAAACAAATGATATACATTGCAAATATATTAATTTATGTATAGTGTGTAATTTGTTAAGTTTTTTTTACATACATACTCTGGTGGTGGAGACATAATCACAAATCCTCCTCCCTTTTCATTAGCAAGCATAATACACATATTTTGCATTAAAATATGATACTTTTAGCAGATTGATTATTTTATATATAGAATATTTATTATTTAATTTATTAAGTAAAAATATAATATAGAATTAATGAGTGTTTTAAATTTATTTAAATAAAGATATAAATATTTTTAAATGATATAAATTATATTTGAAAATTATAATTAAATTTATTAGTTCTAAAAACTATCATATAAAAGGACACATCAAAAACAATTATGGGATTCCTTGAAGAGAAAATATCAAGGGAATAAAAGAGTTCAGCGTGCCCAACTCCAAACACTCCGTGGAGTTTTTGAGATTCTGGAGATGAAAATTGGTAAATCAGTAAATGCTGGAGAATATAGGAGAAGATATGTTAGATGTGAATATTATTGAGAAATCTTACGCACTTTGACGGAGAATTTCAATTATATAGTTTGCTCCATAGAAGAGTCAAAGGATATAGATCACTGGATGAATTGTAGAGCTCATTGCTTGTACATGAGCAGAATATAGAAAGGTTAATAGTGAAGAACAGACCCTTAAAGTTACAAGTGGTGAAATAATGGGGAAAAGAGGACGTGGATATACTAGAGGGAGAGAGGAAGAGGACGCCGAGAAAGACAACCTTTCACTAAGGCCAACATCGAGTGCTCAAGTGTCACAAGTTTGGTCCCTTTCAGTATGAGTGCCCTAACTCAATAAATTAAAATGTCAACTTTGCAGAGTTTGATTAAGAGATGGTACTCATGGCTCATGTTGAGATGGATGATTACACAAAAGAATGGATGTGGTTTTTGGACTACGGATGTAGAACCAGGAACCTTTCATTTGGATGTAATATTATTCATAAAAGATGTGTGAAACTCGATGTATAATAATTTTACGAATTTCGTCTAACGATAGAGTGATATTTTTTATATAATTTTTTAAATTAACTCATTTGAGTCAGTTTTGTAATCAGTGACCCACTTGATGCATTTGAACGTAAGTGACCTATTTGATAATAAATCCATTGTGTAAATATGATTGGGATGAAAGTTGTAACAAAAAATATAATGATAGTTTTAAGATGAATGTAACGTAATGGATAAAATAGTAATTTAAAATTAAGTGTTCAACAAGGAGTAAAATGGAAATTTCCAATTAAATGTAAAACTAATATAAAAAGATAAGACGAGTGTTAGGCATCAATTAATCCCTAATTGAAAAACTAAAGACTAATCATTCGAAAAAAGGAGGTCGCTGGTGCTAGTCATAGTCTTACAAAGTCCTTCAATCTCGAAATCGTTGTTCCTTCATGGTAAGTACTCGATTCGCACTTCTTCTCTTTAGGGGATCTAGATTTGTATATTTTATTATATGTGGATCGTATCTGGTGTTGTATAAGTGCTTGATTCTCAATTCTCAGTATTGGATCTAGATTTGTATACTTTAGTTATATATAGATCGCACCTGTTTTGGTATAATTATGAGATATTGTAGCCCATCAATTTGATTTACGGTGCCAAAAAGCTTGAGAAGCTTGAGTTAGCAACTCTTATAGTAACAAGGATGATGAATTTATTTATTTGCCATTTATTTCAGCTTATGAAATTTATACATTAAATTATATAGCAATTTATCCAATTTTAGTATCTACTCACACAATCATATCTCACATATAATAGAAACCTTTAAATTAATAATTTGTAAAGAGATTGTCTCTTTAAATTGATAAAAACATTCTAGGCATAAGTCAAGATATATATTGACATTAAGCAATCCATGAATCAGAAATTTAAATTTTTAAAGTAAATTATAGTGTTTAATCTTGGCTCAACCCTTATATAAAGCGATCTTTATAATTATATACATATCTTTTTTTTTTGAAAGAATTATATACATATCTTATACACTTTATGGATATGAATTGTTATGGAATATTAAAAAAATGAAGGTGAAATTCGTGTTTTTGACTGCTCTTGTTTGACGAAATTCAACGGTCTTTATGAGATGCCTAGTACCTTTAACTTGAATAAAAACGACCAATTCAAAAACATAGTTCAAGTTGTGCGGGGAAGATACCTATATAGTAGTTTCTCAAGTCTTTGAAATAATAGAATAAAAATAGGTATTTCAATAGAATAGAGTAATCCTTCATCTTTATTTTAAGTATTCGATGCTTATGCATGAGTCTTGATAATCATTTAGAATTTATATAGAACTCTACGGTTTTGAATTATTCTAATAGCTTCTTGATTGGGCTAGAAGTTACAAATATGGGCTTTGATGGAGGCCCGTGCCTTGATGTTTGACAACCCACTTATCTTAAGAGTCGATGTACATTGGGCTTTTATTAAGCTTGATTGATTAATTATAAAAAATAATAAATAAATTATAAAGCTAGCTCTTAATAAGTGGGTTTCTTCTCTTTTGGGCCTTTATTGTTCATAATATTTTAGTGTCATATTTTAACCCATATCTTTTATCAACCAACTTTCGAGAAAACATTAAAAGTTTTCGTGAATATTATGACATTCTTTGGTTTATTTTTCCTGACCTTATTTCGTAATAGGGCCAAAAAGAAATCATTTTTGGATTATTTATTAATTTTCAAGATTTTTGTCGAATTAATTCTTATTTTTAGAATCATTTTATTGAACTCACAGTATTTTTGAAATCTCTAGATATAATTTTCATAATTATCTTTTAAATATTTCTTGTGGCATCGAGTATTTTGGAAATAATAAATATATATATACACTCATGCATAAAATATTACTGATAACAACATAATTTTTTTTTTCTAAATTGTATTAACTAAAATGAAACAACTAATAATTAAAAATCAAACTATCTTTCCTTTAATCCAAACTTCTCAACTTAAAATCTTTACTTCAGCAACTTCGGCATTTCTTCAAACTTCACTGCTGGCATCGCTCCCCATACAAATTTTGATGACGTATAAGAATGTGCTTACTATAACCGTGGAAGACAGGGTTCTTGGTCAATCTATAGATGACTTGTTATCAACGTAAATTATCACTGAACTTGGGCCAACATCAGTATCTGTATTAACAAATTTCTTAACCAAATTTCTTGGCATATGCAGCAGCTGTGGCTGTCATTATTCAGTTTCACAAGAAGATAAGGCAACACACTTCTGCTTTTGGGACACCCATGTTATCAAATTCTCGTTCATGTCGAAAGACAAGCTTTTGAAACTTGGAGTGTTACTATTTTAAATTTTAAAATTTAAAATTTTAAAATATGCAAGAGTTATGAACTCTTGCATATTTTAAAATTTTAAATTTTCTGTGTCTTATTCCCAGCCATGATCGACACACTCGGCAACATCAACAACTCAAAACTTAGCTAGCGATTGAGGGTTCGATCACACGGGTTTGGAATACTATTTCATCCATTTCTGACAGGTTGCTGGCAGTGAACCTTATAGTGCTGGACAATGATGTATAATCTTTTTAACCTAAATCTATTTAACTTTATAATCGTTGAAATTGTTATAACCAAACTATAAATATGATTTTTTTGAGTACTATCAATCCATGCTCATATACATTTGTTTCTATTTGTTTCGAGTACATAAAATTCCCATTCATGCCATTATTACCCCGGAAAAGTGGAACAACATGACTGAACCTGTGGTCGAAGGGGATGTCTATGAAATATCTGAATTTTGGTCAGAGAGTCGAGAGTCAGTATAAGGCCCCTGTCGACAACTAAATGTATTGTATTCACACCTTCGACCGTTATGCATTCTGTCATGGCAGTTGAATATAATATCCCGGTGAATTACTTTCAGTTTACTCCAATCCCAGCAAATTGAACAATTACATTATGTTAACACAAGAGATGATCACGGTGTGCATTGTATAGGTATACCGATTTGCTTCACTTTTTGTTTGACAGGTCACCAATTCGTGTTTAAAATTCTTAGTCTACTTCATCTAAAAAGTTTATGTACAAGCTAACATTTTTATGATACCTGTATGTCTTGATGAATTGCTGTAAATCCACAGATATAATCGGTGTGGTGGAGGATCCCGGTAATGTCTCCGACATACGTACTCGATTGGGTCAGAGGACGGTACACTCATTTACAATAACCGATGGTTTAGACTCCTGCAACATCAAAGTCTGGGAAGATCAGCAATCAAAGTTCCAATGTGTTGTTCAACCAGAATCTGGACACCCGAGTTGTTGTGATATTGACATGCATGCGGTTTCAGCCTTTGTTACGTAAGGCACTGCATATTCAGCGTATACTTGGTCCACACAATTCACTGCAACGATATACTTCTTAAGCAAGAACAGAAGTGCATAAAAGTCAAAAAGATATTGAGATGCAAATCGGAAACCATCCCCAGTTTTAATAGGGATAAACATTATGTTCTAGTTATACGAACATTAATCATGTCGGGACGTATGAATTCCAATCCATGCAGCGATATTTATAGGTGCAGAGAGACATGTGTGCTACTCTTTTCCATAATTAAATAATCTGGAAGAGACGGATTAAAAAAATTTGCAAGCTACTACATTCCATAAATAATCTGAAACAGAATCAGATTAATTTATGCCAAGATATATACCATATCAATTAATCTGAAACAAAAAAGTAGTTTTTATTTTTGATATTTTCTCTTTTTCCATAATTAAATAATCTGGAACAGAATCAGATTAAAAAAGTTGCAAACTACTATATTTTATAATTAATCTGAAACAGTATCAGATTAATTTATGCCAAGATATATACCATATCAATTAATCTGAAACAAAAAAAGTAGTTTTTATTTTTGATATTTTTCATCCAAAAATTCCGGAAAATTAGAAAAATAGAAGGGAGCTATCTGAGAGGCGCCACCTACAGCCCCTCGCTTCTCCTTTATATAAGTATATTGATTGATGATTGATAGTAGCATCCATAATAAAATTATATTATAAAACTAATGAAATAAACAACCACTATATTTGGTCCAACTATTGTTGTTCCTTTTTGCATAAAAAATTAACGGATTAGTTAACTTATTCAGTGATACTATCTTAAAATAAAAATTATTGTGTTACTTATTTTATATATATTTATTTGAATTTGTGTAATTAATATTAGAAATTAAAATACTCAAATAAGTATTTATAAAACTAGAAACGAAATGTATGTACATGTGATGTATATTATATATAATAATATGTATAATTTATGGAGTGATCATAAATAAAAATTTGAGCATCTTTAAATTATGTGATGTTATGTAATTATTTTATTTAGGTGACATTTGGCTTGTGGATGACTTTGTCCTTTAACTTGACTCTTGACCCTTCATTATACTTGTAACCTATTTTTCATGGCCTATATAAAGGCATTTTGTATTGCTTGAAAGGATATGAAAATTTTTCTCTATTCTTGATGTGCGGAAAATAATACCTTTAAATCGCAAGCGCACGATCTCGTTATAGTAATATATGATTCGTCCACAGAGATTAAAATTATTTTCAAAATCCTTTACTATTAAGCTAGGCGGATTAGAACAATTAATTAGTGGAGGGTTTTTTTTTAAATTAAATCTAAGACTTTGAAAGGAATTTAAGGAAAACTCGGCGTGAGTATTTTAATTAAAACAAAAACTTAATTCTACCTACAAAATTTCAATTCGATTAATACAATAAATAAAGTAACGTCATC
Source organism: Daucus carota subsp. sativus (assembly GCF_001625215.2). Lineage (NCBI taxonomy): Eukaryota > Viridiplantae > Streptophyta > Magnoliopsida > Apiales > Apiaceae > Daucus > Daucus carota. The sequence continues at coordinate 7,263,664 of NC_030388.2, forward strand.
AAAGAAAATACAGCAAAACTCGATTAACCAGCCAAACAAAAGTAAACTCAAACCAAAAACTAAAACAAAGCAGACCCTGGCAATGATTTGAAGGATAAATTAAACAGAAATCCACAGAACAACAGCTCGACTCGGAACTATGTATCAACACACAGCCACCCGGTTGCCATGACTCAGTGCTCACTCACTACAACTCAGCTGTACTACGACTTAAAACAAAACTCAAAGCAACATAAACAGACTCTGGGCAACAACGCAGCAAATCCAAAACAAACCCAGCAGAAACGAACTGGAATATACACAACTCAGTACCAAAAACTAAACAGAGCAGAGACCACAGGAAATCGACACAGCAATGAGACCCAGCAAACATATAAAACGCAGCGGTACTCGACTAAAACAGCAGCCGGAAGGAGTGAAAAGGATTCAAAAATGACTCGGTACTGTAGCCACAAACTCGACAAAACCCAGCTGAAAAAACAGAACAAACTCTACTAAAACTCACTAAACTCAGAACAAACCCGGCTACAATGAGTCGAAGAAACAGAGCACAACTCAGCGAAGCACAACTAAAACACAGCAAAACTACTAGAAATCAGCCAACAACCAACAAAACTAAGCCAAGAAACACACGGACTGCAGCAACTCGGAAAGCACGACTCTTGCGACTCGGAGTCAAACAGAAAACGCAGCACAGCTCGATTCAAATCAAGATTACAGCAGCAACTCGAAAAACTGACTCTAGACTCAGCTACACTACCCAACAAATCAAACTCAGCACATAAATTAAACTCAGAACTCGACGCAAGAACTGCGACTCGGTAACAGCTACACTAGCTCAACCCAGTGGTGACTCGCTAGCGACTCAACAGTACAAAGCAAAGAAAAGAAACAAGGCTGACTCAGTTTAGACAAGGAAATGCGGAACCCAGCTAGCGACTGACACGGCGATAAACAACTCAAAAAAGCAAATTAACTCATTAATCAGAACAGCAGACAATCGATATTAAAATAAACAAAGGGTTTGGCTGGGGTTTTAAAACGAAAACGGAGGTGGGGGTTTTTATTAAAAGAAAACAGGGGAGATGATTTCAACGGGGGTTTCCAGATTTAGTTTTAAAAACTAAATGAAGAAAAGGCAGAGTAATAAACAGAGTAACGCTTTTAACATATATTTTTTATATTTATTGGCTTACTACTTAGCAATTTAAGCAATAAAACCAAGAACAAGAAAATTTGGGTTTTAGTTATAAACCCTAACGCAAATTGATTTTGTGCTAGGATTTTAATCACTTCTTGAAAGTAAATCTATAATTAATCAACTATTAACTAGGCTCCTTTCAATCCACAAGTAATTTTGAGTCTCATGTGGTTAGAGAAGATTTCATAGCCTAGGAGTAAAAGTAAAGAGCAAGATTTAAGAACAAAAATGAATAACAAAGATGAATACTTGTATTGATATAAAAGTGATTACAAATTTAGAGTGCTACTACTAGATCTACACAAAAGAGAGGCTACTAAAAATAGAAAATCCTAGGTAGGTTGAAACATGATGGGGATATGTGTATTTATAGGGGGAAATTAGGATAGAGGGGGGTGTAGGTGTCCCATCTAGATGCTTCCTTGAGAATATTCCCCTATGATCCTTTTCTTCTTCCCATCTTTTCTCCTTTTTTGCTTTATTCTTTTATTTCTTCAAGCTTTGCAATTTTCCTAAAAAAGAGAAAATAAACAAATAAATAAGTGAGAACAAGCAA